>NC_054708.1:6992659-7227659 GCF_016097555.1 Gigantopelta aegis | reverse complement strand
CACATTGTCTATACCAGTGGTTGATTGTCTATATCAGTGGTTCATTGCCTATATCAGTGGCTGTCAGAGGTTCATTGCCTATGTTAGTGGCTAATTCCCTATATCAGTGGCTCACTGCCTATGTCAGTGGCTCATTGTCTTTGTCAGTGGCTCATTGCCATTATGGGAAATGGGTTGTAAAGCCACTGGTCCGACCGACGTCTCCCTCATTAACCACTAACCCAGAGAGCCCAGGTATCCGAAGTATGTGCCCAGGACAGCGTACTTGAACCTTACAATTGTACTCACCGACACCACCCATTTTAATGTATTGTGTAGTGCAGTCCGCTGTAGAAAGGCCGTGAAGTAGTTGTCAAAACGTCAGCGGTCGTCAAATCCTCATTATCAATTATAAGCAAAGAAACAACTAATGTAAAATTCTATTGACCGAATCCATCCCATTGCTAGCCGCAGATAACCGTTGTGGTCGCGTAATAAGTGACGTCATCAGAAGAGGCGTAGGCTATATATTTCATTATTGAAAACTTTTAGGGGCCTTCATTAAAATAAAAATCTCTCTCGACTAACACCCTACCATAAGGGGACTGGGCTGGAGCAAATAATATAGTTATTCGAGCAAAATAAACTCTGAAACCTTTTCACCATGTAGTTATTCGTTTGCAACCCTACATAGCCGTTTGGCAGTAATGCTAACATGAATAAATGTTGTTACACAATTTCGGACAAATACCCCTCCCCCTCCCCCGGTATTTTGGTTTAATTTGGGAGCCCGTAGGGGCTACGCCTATGCACCTTACTTCCTACTGTCTTAATTATGTAGAATCTGAAGAACATGTTCTTATTCACTGTTCTCTTTATGATAATATTAGAGTAGGCCTTGTTCAAAATGCTGTAGCTAGTCCTACTGTAGTAAACTTCAATAATCTCCATACGAGTGGCTTGTGTGCGTACTTCCATTGCTGTGTTATTACTGGTGAACTTCCGATTCCGGTGAACTTGGTGCCATCAACATTTTTCTTTTATAATTTAAAGTAACAAAAAATAAATCTAGAAATAAAAAATGGAGTAAAAACAAACAACAAAAAGAAAAATACCCCTATAACAAATTAGAAAAACAAAATGAAACAGGCCTATCTTCAATTTTAAAAAGTAACATTATGCCTATCTTCAATTTTAAAATAAAATATTAGGCCTATCTTCAGTTTTAAAATGAAACACGCGGCCTATCTTCAATTTAAAAATGAAACACGCGGCCTATCTTCAATTTTTTTTTAATGTTGGCGTTTTTCTTTCATTCCTTTCCTTTCTTTCTTTTTTTAAAATTATTATTAAATATCATTAATATTTTTGTTGTTGTTACTATTTGTTGTTTTCGTGCAATTACGTTACCTGATACATTACACTGAAAAACAAACAAAACAAAACAAAAATAAACACACCACAAAAATCCTGAATGGCAATGAAAATCCAATAGTAACTTATCGGCCTTTAATCCTGTCACAACTTTAATATCCAAACGTGATTACTTCGAAAAACACAAACAAGAGAAAATAAACCTAAGGTTACGTAACTTACATATGTCACACCTGAACTGCCAATATGGTTATGTGACAAACTATAACCTCCCACAGTCAACTTGACGTAAACCGGTGGCTTTCAAATTATAATACCCTCTAAAGCGTGTTTCTTTTTCTTGGAGACTAGGCTACTATAATAACATTGAGAATAGTAAATACAAAAATAACAACTAATGAGGAAAAGGCAGGGCAGCTGCCTCCAAAACAACATGCCATTTTTAGTTTAAATTACGAAGGTTCAAGCACACATTGTAGCTATCTGGGCTGTCTGTTCAGGACAGGGTTAGTGGCGTAACAATATTTCGAACTATGTTGCGATAGTCAGTGCCACGATAGCAATGCATCGATAGTTAATTCAACTATTGACAACTATCGCACATGTTTGCTCAACTATCGATATAGTTTCAGTAGTATGCATAGTGAAATATGGTTTACGACTAGCCAAGTACTCTGACGGTAAGTTATTACAGTTATTACAGTTATTACAGTTATTACAGTTATTACGCTTTCTAACCGTCAGGAAGGAAATGTTTTATTTAACGACGCTCTTAACACATTTTATTCATTATGGCGTCGGACATATGGTTAAGAACCACACAGATATTGAGAGAGGAACCCGCTGTCGCCTCTTCATGGGCTACTCTTTTCGATTAGCAGCAAGGGATCTTTTATAAGCACCATCCCATAAACAGGATAGCACATACCACGGCCTTTGATGTACCAGTCGTGGTGTATTGGCTGAAGCAAGAAATAGCCCAATGGGCCCACTGACGAGGATCGATCCCAAACCGACCGCGCATCAAGCGACCGCTTTACCACTGGGTTACGTCTCGCCCCCTCTAACCGCCAGAGACCAATCTATATCAATATTGCGAAATCTCTGCCTACCAAACGGTAGTCAAAGATTCCCGCTATAATACAATAACAATCCTATGTTTGATGTTAGATATGTTTACATCGATCAATTTCCAGCTCCCTGATAAAAACAAATTCACATATTAATCACTAATACAGCACCCCCTTTCAATAATGTTCCGGTTAAATACGTATTTGCTGACGGGTTTCTTCCTCTAGTTAAGAATTCACTATAGTATTGCAATACTATTGCAGTAGTTCTATCACTATTATAATACTATTGCAATAGTAAAACTGACCGTAATAGTCACCCCTACTGAGGGTAGGCCTAACTGGTTAGGTGTTAGTGGTCAGTGACAAAGAAAGAAAGAAAGACATGTTTTATTTAACGACGCACTCAACACATTTTATTTACGGTTATATGGCGTCAGACATATATGGTTAAGGACCACACAGATTTTGAGAGGAAACCCGCTGTCGCCACTACATTGGCTACTCTTTCCGATTAGCAGCAAGGGATCTTTTATTTGCGATTCCCACAGGCAGGATAGCACAAACCATGGCCTTTGTTGAACCAGTTATGGATCACTGGTCGGTGCAAGTAGTTTACACCTACCCATTGAGTCTTGCGGAGCACTCACTCAGGGTTTGGAGTCTGTATCTGGATTAAAAATCCCATGCCTCGACTGGGATCCGAACCCAGTACCTACCAGCCTGTTGTCCGATGGCCTAACCACGACGTAGTGACAAAGACGTCGGTGTAGTGGCTTCACACCTACCCACTGAGTCGTTAAACTCGGTGCCGGGATGTGAACCCAGTACCTACCAATCTGATGGCTTAACCACTAAACCACCGGTTGTGTCTAACCCTGACATGTTCATCAGCTGTTCTGTGATTGGTAGAACCCCACTGGCTGTCCTCACATCACAGCCTAACGAACAGTAGGCCTAATCGCAGTGCATTTTAAGCAAGGGTGGATCCACAGGAGGGAGACTAGGTGACATATCCCTCTATAAGAAAATTAAAGTCCTTAAAGTTTTTTGTTTACATGCAGGTAGCATCGAAATAAGTCGAGAACACTCGTTCAGGGTACCAGGAGATTTCCACACCAAGAATGTCAAGAATAGATATCTTTCTCCAGAAAATGTTTAGAAAAAAACTCTACTGGTCATCTGAATGTTTATCAAAGTACCAATTCGTTTACAATTTTCAATGAAGTGCCCTCTTTAGGGAGTTGGTCTGTGCCCTTTTACCCTAGGTATCCTCCCTGAAATATTTCCCAGGTCCGCCCTTATTTAAATCTGGTTTCAGTCAGATTGCGCTGTTAAATTTCATTTCAAATTATTTTCGTGCTTATATCCAATTAAGGTTCAAGCACGCACACAGTTTTAGCTATCTGGGCTGTCTGTCTAGGACATATGGTTAGTTGTAAGTAGGTTAGAAGAGGGTGTAGCGGTCTTACACCTACCCATTGAGTCGTTAAAACTCGCTCTGGGTGGAAGCCGGTGCCAGGCTGCGAACCCTATACCTACCAGCCTTATTTCCAATGGCTTAACCACGACACCAACGAGGCCGGTAGCGCTGTTAAAATAGATTTCTGGATAACAGAACAAACGCGAATATTTTAATGTAATTATTTGTTCATGATACAGTTACTTCGGTAAACAGACTTAACATGAGCCTGAGTTGATTGATGACGATCCATTATAGTTCCTAATTGTGACACATGTTATGGTTCACATATTCACGTCTAGGAAATGGTCAAGAATTATGTATGTTTAATGGTAAGCCTTTTGGCTGTATTTTACCCATGTTATTTTGTAATATTGTGCATTGACCTTTTGGGATATGGGTATATAGCGCAAGATCCGGAGTGAATCGGTTATTGAATCACCTGTTCGGACCGGTACTACAGCCAGATGCGGTCATATAGCAAAAACTGAGACGGAAATGCTCTCAATTTTGGAGTGAAAATAAATGCTTATATAATGTATGTTCGCAATGGTGTAGGTTATTAATGCCAACGAGAACCCGTTCTATTGGCAATCTGCGTTTGAAGTTGGGCAATTTAACATGGGTTTCAATGACAGATGACATCTGTGTAGTGGACCATTAGTACACACAAAAACTAATTGGATTCAAACTGAATCATTTAAAATAAATTAAAGAAATCTGAATTAATAATTTGCGTTTCTTTTGCTGTCCGGTATACCTGAGAAACACTGCTACGGAGGGATTTCTTCCACTGATCGATTAGTGCTATTTAATATTGATATTTGTCTCAGTACTGATTCACACCAGCTATTGAAAAAGTATTGTTGGTCATAAACAAGAATTCTCACTCCACAGAGCCGTATTAAAAATACGCGGAAAAATATTCTAATTTTTGTTTTTTTTAACGAAATGCCATTTTATCAGCAAGTAGAATCTACTCTTTAATGCAGATACACCACGCCCTTCCACCTCCCCCGCTCATGTTAATCCGCATATTACCGCCCCCCCCCAAAAAAAAATAAAAAAAAAAAATAATAATAATAATAATAATAATAATAAATAAAATAAAATAAATTACATAGTAGTACAATCTACTCTTTATTCTATATGATCACTCACACCACCCACCCACCCCCACCATGGGTATGAGCTGCGCTGGGACAAGGTGGGGAAGCACTACCCCTACCTGGATTTAGACCTGATTCTGTTTTTGACAATACATTCGTTTGTTAAAGTATATGTCAGCTTTGCATCTTTAAACTATTGGTATTTACCAACATTTCACATGATGAATTTTACTGACAGACAGACAGACAGAAAATGTATTAACGTCTCACCTTATGTACATTACACAGTTACAAAATAAAACACACATAAAAGTACATAAAAAATTCCTTATAGAATTATGAGAGACAATATAGTTAAATAATACAAATATGTACAAATAAATTAATAATAAACGGACAGTTTATAAAAACATGGATTTCCTCCTCAATAGATTGGTCGGTTATCGCATACAAGACAGAATCGTTAACCTGCCGGCAGATTCTAATATCGGCCGGCCTCTAACCGAACAGGAGCAACATCGAAATTTCGTAAAGGCACTCAGCATATATCGGCCTGGCATTAAAATGGACACATATCGCTCAACACAATAAGTATTATTTAACAAACGATATGTTCTTAGTTCCCCTGTATTGTGTAAAATAGCTGCTGCCTAAGATATTGTAAGCTGATCGCCATATTGTTCTAAAACTGTCTTAATAATACATTTGGGTAAAACTACATTAACATTAAAAAAGTTCTGAGTATGTTGTTACTTGTAGAAAGCGGAAAATTACATTTTAGAACATCAAGTTTTCCGATCTCGACGTAAATGCGCTACCAAAGGAAAGAAAGAAAGAAAGAAAGAAAAAGAAAGAAAGAAAGAAAGAAAGGAGTGTTTTATTTAACGACGCACTCAATAAATTTTAGTCCATAGTAATTCGACTTGTAGCATGCAGGAAAATTCATTTAAGTACATCTAGTTTTCAATTTTCCCGGAGGACCATGTTCTCGACCTCCCGTAGAATATTTCCCCAAATGTTCACTTACTTTCAACATGCCTGCATTAAAATGTACCTGTGACGTCAATGAATTGTCTCAACGCTCCATTATTTTTCAGTAATGGGGGAGGGGGCGTGGGACGTAGCCCAGTGGTACAGCGCTAGCTCGATGCGCGGCCTGTGTGGGATCGATCCCCGTCAGTGGGCCCACTGGGCTATTTCTCGTTGCATCACGACTGGTTTATAAAAGGCCGTGGTATGTAATACTCTGTCTGTGGGATGGTGCATATAAAAGATTCCTTGCTGCTAATCGAAAAGAGTAGCCCATGAAGTGGCGACAGTGGGTTTCCTTTCTCAACATCTGTGTAGTCCTTAACCATATTATGTCCGACGCTATATAACCGTAAATAAAATGTGTTGAGTGCGTCGTTCCATTCAAACTGCCAGGACTTACCATTTGCGACACCCAATAGCCGATGTGTATTTTTGTGCTGGGGTGTCGTTAAACATTCATTCATTCATTCATTCATTCAAGCTGTCAGGAGGTTAATCCGAACCTCACACAGAAACATCGATACCGTAGTTTAGTCCAGTTCAACGTCGATATATAACTTGAAATCCGAGAGGTATCCATCGCTATTTTATTCCTGTTTGCTATAGTATATCTGTAAAATAAACATGCAAAAGATATACTAGTAATTCCGACAGTCAAAAATAACTTATTAAGGCGTTAAAAAAAAAATTGTGTGTTTTCGGTTTCCCGACCGACCCTAATTTTACGCTGCGACCCTAAACAATTTTGACTACAAAAAAAACACAAAAAAAAACACCAACAGCTACTGCGATTTTTGCAGTCCGCAAACTAGGTTCGTAACACTTCGGTTTAAAAAAAAAAAAAAAAGTTCCTACCTATCTACCCTATTTTTTCCAGAGATAAAACCTGAAACACATTTTTTTTTTGGCCTAAAGGGACATTCCTGAGTTTGCTGCAATGTTTTAAGATGTTATCGATTAATAAAATATTTCTACGATTAAACTTACATATTAAATATATTTTCTTGTTTAGAATATTAGTGGCTGTATATTAAACGTGTTTCTGGTCGTTCTAATATTTGTAAATAGCCCATTTGTATTTTATTTCCTAAAAAATATTTGTTCGTACGTACGAAATTATTTGAAGACAAAATCCAGTTTGGGCTTCTTACAAATATTAAGACGACCAGAAACACATTGAATATACAGACACTGATATACTAAACAAGAAAATATGTAAGTTTAATCGTAGAAATATTTTAGTAGTCTGAAACATCTTACAATGCAGCAAACTCGGGAATGTCCCTTTAAGTTAAACGAAAACTAAACCAATCAATTCAGTGTAGACTAGATTCATTCCAAATTTATTTTCAAGATTCGGTTTATTCAATTAGAATAAAATTGCCACAAAACAGCTAAAACGAGTTTCGTTGATTACATAGCTGGTGTAGTGGCTTCTCAGTAGACTCGAGCATGTAATATTGGGTTAAAATTCAAGCCTAAATATGGGACAAAATAATATCATCAAAGTTGACAGTGCCAAATTAAAGTCCTTCCTTAGTGTTAGAGTCGTTGATATAGAGGGATACGGGTGGAACTATTTCCCCTTTACCTGGGTGGGACGGATAATACCGAATCCATCGATGGCGATCGATCCTGCGACGGACCTATCACGCGTCAGTGGATATTTCTGTCAGAGTTACGTACACTACAGCCGGGGAAGGGTGGGGGGGGGGGGGAGTAATTACAGTACTAGAAATGCCTTAATCAGGGCCGTAGCTTGGGTGGGTGGGTGGGTCATGGGGGGGGGGTGTAAAAAAATCCGGAATTTGTTTTAGAAACTTATAAAGAAAATTCTCTTCTTAACTTTTAAGGAGTTTTAGACTATTAAGTACTCAGTTGCCCTCCCCCCCCCCCCCCCCCCCCCCCCCAATAAAAAATCCTGTTAATGTAGGTGTTTGCCTATCAGTCGTTTTAACCACTTTAGTTTTTAAACTGTAGAAACATTTTTCTAACCGAATCATAAAAATATAAATTAGTTTATGACTTACTTTTTGTTATGCATCTCGTATTGTTCCTTATCCTGTACAGACTCACGCACACATTTCGACATTGTTCCATGTTTAACATTTTTGCTAATTCACAATCAGTTCGTCATCGGACGGTGTTTGGTTGTCATTCAAATACTCAAAATGTGATATCGTACTACTCCCACCATTATCATCGAATGATATGTCTGAGCATTTCACTAACTTGTTGTCATCGTGTAACACGTTCAGTATATAGTATCTTTAATCGTATCTGAGTTGAAAATAGTGCACGGGGCACGTTAAATCAATACTTTTCTTAACATGCACGGCGAGTTGCTTCCCTCTACTTAACAAATTTAAAATGGCAGGGATGCATTTTAAGGTTGTCGTTGAAGATTTAGTTTGTTAATAATGATGCAAGTACTTCAGTCGGGATTTTGTGAGTACGGTAGGTTATACATTTTTGGTTTGTGTGTCCATTTGTTGCACTATTTCGGTTGTAAAACGGTTGAAACACGGTGCCACAAGTTTTGAATACACATGGGCGTACATGGGGGGGGGGGGGGTCGATGGGTTCGACCGACCCCCCCCCCCCCCGAAATCGCATTTTTTTATAATTTAATATATCTGACATTGATATCTGACATTATTATATTTACTCAACATAGAAATATATGCCCAATATCTCTGCAATCTATTTTTTAACCCTCTTTTTCAAAATCCTATGTATTGGAAACCCCCTTTTCAAAATCCTATGTACGCCCATGATACAGGCTATATATAGGATATGTAACAAGATCCGGACGTAGTAAGAACAATACTTACTACGTCCCCCCGGACTAAGTTGAAAGTACAGTATTTGTATGTAGATTCAGTTCAAATAAATTTAACAAATAAATAGTAACCAGAACTTGTCGACTCATCGTCAGCATATCGCCACAAACATATCTCAACAAAATGGCGTTTTTGTTGCACGTGTCTTGACTTCACCCATGTGAATCGCTACACTGCACATGAAAAATGTTTTCATTGCATGCGTTTTAGTGTCCTGGACAGGCGTGCGCTATAAAAGCTTGTTCTGAATGTGCACTCTGACCTGACCAGACCTGACCTGACTATGTGTTTTAAGTAATGGAGACTTAACCTATCCATGTGACTGGTACATTACACATGAAACGTCCGTGCTAATGTTACCGTAACGTCAACGTGACAAATGAGGCTGTACACGAGGTAGCAGTATGATGATAGTTGTTTTAATTAATATCCCAAATCCTACTTAATTAACCTACCAAAATCATTAGCGTTAAACTCTATACTTACAAAATATACTAACACAAAGTCATTATTTAGTGGTGTATTTTAAATATGGGAATATCCTCGTAACTCTCCATTCCTGAAAATAAGCGGGCTTCGTTTCCATTCTTTTTCAGGAATGGAGAGTTACTCGGACATTCCCCTTAGTGACACCATGTCCTGTCCCATCTAGAAAAATTGATGCGGAGGCCCATGGATAAAGGGTGCGCAAAAATATTATTTGCCTTGACGCGCAAAATACACAAATACGTCTTTGTCCACAGGATATACTATTATCTGCTCCATGCGGGTACAGAACAGAACAGAAGTTTATTTACACTCAGATCACCATACAGCGATACATGGAGATGATTTACAAACATCTTGTGCAGCTGCTGTAAGTAGTAACAAGGCCTTCCTGGGGCCATGACCTACTTTCTGTGACCTTGACCTTGGTGTACTTGGCAGGTGTGAGTCATAGTGGTGTGGTCTACTAGGGTGAACGCTCGCCCGTGTCCCTGACCGACTTAGGATGGTACTGATGTCCTTGGACTGGCCCTGACCGACTTAGGTTGGTACTGATGTCCTTGGACTGGCCCTGACCGACTTAGGTTGGTACTGATGTCCTTGGACTGGCCCTGACCGATTTGTTTAGCATTGACCGACTTAGAAGGCAGTGACTGGTATACCTGGGCAGGTGTGCGACCTTGGTGTAAGTCATAGCCTTGACGTACTTGGTGTGTGACTCATCGCCTAGCCTTGTCAGGGATGGTGTAAGATCATTAATTGCTACTAATGGGAAAGTGCAGCGGGTTTCCTCTCTAAAACTGTCAGAAGTATGTTTCACATCCAATAGCCGATGATTAATAAATCGAGATGCTCTAGTGGTGTCGTTAACCTACCACTTCTAAGGACTGCCTGACGCGAGGTAGTGTATTTAATTTTAGCGCGCTGAATGTTGAATGGTTATCACTGTTTACATCCGGCAAGTGATGGTATCTTGTGTTGTCAGTCTCTAAATAAAATACTCTACGGAACTTCTAGAAGTTAAGTTCTCAAAGTCTGGCAGAAAGACGAAATGATTGAAATAGGTGTAAAAAGGAATTCTCGTTCTACACTATCTGATAGCGCATTCACAAGATTATTATGAACTGATCTATTTCGTCGCTTCATCCCGCGAGCACACACCCACCCACATATATATGGTTTAAATGACAAGTTTTGCCAATGTCTCGGTAGCTCAGTCGTTAGCGTTGTCGACTTGAGCGTGAAAAGTACGTCGTTTGTATCTCATGTGGTAGAAAAAAAAAATCTATTATTATTTTTTAAATTATTTTATTTATTTATTTATTTATTTGTTTTTATTTTATTTATTTATTTATTTATTTATTTATTTATTTATTTATTTTGTTCAAGCAGAACCCAATACAAGCATCCTCTAATAACCCTGTGTGGACGGGACGTAGCTCAGTGTTCCCTTGATGTGCGGTAGGTCTGGGATCGATCCCCGTCGGTGGGCCCATTGGGCTATATCCAGCCAGTGCTCCACAACTGGACAACGACCGTGGTATGTGCTATCCTGCCTGTGGGATAGTGTAGGATCCCTTGCTGCTAATCAGAAGAGTAGCCCATGTAGTGGCGACAGCGGGTTTTCTCTCAAAATCTGTGTGGTCCTTAACCATATGTCCGTATAACCGTAAATAAAATGTGTTGAGTGCGTCGTTAAATAAAACATTTCTTTCTTTCCTCAATCAATATCTGTGTGGTCCTTAACCATATGTCCGTATAACCGTAAATAAAATGTGTTGAGTGCGTCGTTAAATAAAACATTTCTTTCTTTCCTCAATCAATATCTGTGTGGTCCTTAACCATATGTCCGTATAACCGTAAATAAAATGTGTTGAGTAAATAAAACATTTCCTTCCTCGTAAAATAAAGATTAATTGAATACAAATATTTATTTTTAGTATTTTGTTTTAGTCATAGGGAAAGAAAGACATATTTGTCTCGAAGAAAGGAATGTTTGTTAAGAAGAAAGGCATATGCGTTAAGGAGAAGAAAGGAATATTTGTTAAGGAGAAGAAAGGGATGTTTGTTAAGGGAAGAAAGGAATGTGTGTGTGTGTGTGTGTGTGTGTGTATGTGTGTGTGTGTGTGTGTGAAACATTCCCAGCCCATTGCTTTGAAGAAAGAACGACCTTGGCACACTTGGCAGGTGTCTGGCCTTGGTGTGAGTCATGGACCGCCCTTGGCATACTTGGCAGGTGTCTGGCCTTGGTATGAGTCATGCCCTGACCTACTTAGACTAGTTCCGTTGTGCCCTTGGACTGTCCCCCAGACTATTGTCCTTGGCCTACTTACGACTGGTCTTGACCTATGTAGGCTCGTATTTAGATATAAAAAGGGGTGTTTTGTTAGTAGCGTCATTCGCTTGCCGAAAGTTCTGTGAACGAGATCTATTTTTGCTTTGGAGTTTGAAGATATTCTGGTACGAAGAAAATGACATCGGGATATTCGAGCAGTGTTAGTAGCAGCAGCAGTAGCGACGAGGACGACGTCTTGGTCTGCAAATGTTCAGAAAGACATACGATCAAAAGAGTGACTACCAAACAAGATGAGGAGAAGAAGAGTATTCATTATACGGATCAAACGGATGCTACAAGTGACATTGGGGTTGGAACTGAAGATGGCGAACTCGTGGATGAACCCACAGATCAGACGGATGCTGCCTGTGAAACAGATGCTGCCTGTGAAACAGATGCTGCCTGTGAGGAAGATTGCTATTCGAGACGTTACGTGTTCTGTCATCGTCCCGAAATGAGACATTTCTATGCCCGGATGCTGACGTATGTTCGGTGGCCCATACAATTACGTCAAAAACCAAAAGAACTTGCCAAGGCCGGTTTCTACTACACGGGAGACCACGATGCCATCACCTGCTACTGTTGCGGACTTCGCGTCTACCGATGGAAGAAGACAGACGACCCAGTGATGGAACATTACAGACTGTCTCCAAGATGTCCTTATGTGAACAACCTGTTCAGACATTAAATGTTTTAGACACTTGTGTGCTATGTTTTCATGTTGTATGTTGTGAATAAAACCGTGAATAACAGGTTTTGCTTTCTTATTTATGTCCTGGGTCCACGAGTGTGTCTCTGGACGTGTCCCTATGGTAGTAACACTGGTAAAGGGTAATATTTTGGTAACGATTATTTTTGGGAGCTCGCACGATGAGATTTGTGCTTGGGAGGAGGGACACTGGTCATACGTATCACACACATTCAAACATTCCTGTACCATATCTTTATGCGTCATAAGGTATATAAGTAAAATAGTTTTGGTAAACTCGTCATTTGAGGTAGAACTTTCAGAGGAGCAACATGTCAGACCAGTACAAGTTATATGTACCCGACGTGGATAAGTGGACCCGTTTCTATAAACTGCAGGCAGAAGGTAAACTTCAACCTCATTTTCCAGTGCAACGTGGTGGGAAAAGTCAGATCATGTACAGTGTGGATCGATGTCTAGAACTCTACGATCCCACGTGGAAAAAAGAAAAAGAGGAACAGAACAAGTCCCCGACACCCAAAGTCGTCATGGTCTCCTCAACACAACAAGTGGTAGAACAAGCCAAAGCCGATCTGAAACGGAAACATCAACAACAACAACAAAGTGGTACGGGTTGGAAAGCCCCGAAACTGCAGAAGCATTTCTAAATAAGCTATAAAAGGAACTATGTGGGTCAGATATCGTCATTTCATTTAGAGTCGTCATGCAGAGCACATGTTCAGAATGTGGTTTCACATTCTCAAGGAGAGACGCCATGTTAAGACATTTTCAACAAAAACATGCTAAAGGTCTACCACCACCACCACCACAGCAGCAGCCACCACCACTACCACCACCACCACCACAGCAGCAGCAGCCACCACCACCACCACCACCACAGCAGCAGCAGTCACCACCACACCACCACCACCACCACAGCAGCAGCCACCACCACCACCACACCACAGCAGCAGCAGCATCCCCTAAGATTGCTACATCCCTTCACCATGATCGTGTCGGGACCCACGTCGTGTGGAAAGACATTTTTGGTATACAAATTGTTGAGAGATGGTAAAATCCAGCCGCCTCCCCAGCGCATCATCTGGCTCTACAAACGATGGCAACCCCTCTATGATATGATCAAAAAGGTTGCTCGAGTGAAATTTGTTCAAGGTATACCTGAGAATTTGGAAAAGGATCGTTATTTGGATCCCAGAGTCAGAAATCTCATCGTGTTGGACGACCTGATGTGTATGGCTAATAAAGACCCAAGGATCACCGACCTGTTCACAGAAGGAAGTCATCACAGAAACTTATCCGTCATCGCTATCAACCAGAACCTGTATCACAGCAAGGACCCGACACAGAGAAGAAACTGCCATTATCTAGCGCTGTTCAACAACCCCATCGACAAGCAGCAAGTTCTGACTTTGGCACGGCAGATGTATCCGGAAAACACTAGTCATTTCATGCATCAGTTTGAGGAAGCTACCCACAGGCCCTACGGACATCTCTTGGAACACTTGAAACCGACAACACCCGAACATTGGCGTCTTCGGCCTAATGGTTTAGAGACGGGGCCGTCCGAATGGTATAAAAGCACGAGCGTAACGGCGAATGTCTCAGAAGACGTGCAACCACTGTCGA
Organism: Gigantopelta aegis; assembly: GCF_016097555.1. Lineage (NCBI taxonomy): Eukaryota > Metazoa > Mollusca > Gastropoda > Neomphalida > Peltospiridae > Gigantopelta > Gigantopelta aegis. The sequence goes on along the minus strand of NC_054708.1, from coordinate 7,213,634 downwards.
AGAAAGAGCTCTACCTGCAAATTATGCAAAGGGGCGCATTCAAGAGAAAACTACCAGGCATACCCGCCTACGAAAGTGACGACGAAGAAGAAGATGATGAGGTAGAACCCTATCTGAAAAAAGTCAAGAGGATGCAGTCTTGCGATACGTGTGGTCTGGTCTTTAAAGACGGAAGCGACTTGCAGCGACACGTGAAAACGTGCGAAAAGGGAAATGGAGAGCCGTCGCCCGACATGGAAAACGAAGGCATTCGTCTCATGGTGGAACGTGAATTCGACATCAATCGTGACTATCTCCAAAGCAAGAGGAAACGCTACGAAGAAAAAAACATGTCCCAAGATGCCATTGAAAGAAACATGAAGACATTGCAATGGAAGTTATTTAAAGATACGTACTCTCGCTTTCTGACATATATGCATTACTTTGACAAAGGTCCCAACACCAGGAACATTTTACAGTTTGTGAATCCAGACAAAGATGTGAGACCACAGATTCGTTCTAAATTAAATCAGTATCGTTCATGGATCGGCGAATATTTGGATGAACAAGACGACGACGATACCGACGATGAGGAGGACGATAGTGATGAAGAGAAATGAACACTCATATTATTCGCATGTCGCCCTTAAGGCCTCTCGATGTAACCCAATGTGTGTCCATTTCATGTGTAGTTGTCTCTAGAGAGACCAGTGATTGTAATTTAGAAATAAAAAAAATGAAAAACCAAACCATTGCGTTTGTTTTTTGTGTTTTTTACTCTATGACTAGATTTGTAGCAAGAGCTGTGTGTACAAGACAGAACATACCACGACCTTTCATATACCAGACATAATACACTGGTTGGCTATAGCTTAATGGGCCACCGACGGGGATCGATCCTAGATCGACCACTGTATTTACCCATTTGGTAATTAAAACGTCCTGTAAAAAGGCTTGTACTCTAGGGAAATACTTGTGTTTAAAATGCAGTTAAAAGATCATAGGTTAGGTTGGAGGGTTGAGTTGCAGTCACGCGTTCTTTCTTCAAAGCAGTGGGTTAGGGATGTTTCACACACACACACACACACACACACACACACACACACACACACACACACACACACATTCCTTTCTTCCCTTAACAAACATCCCTTTCTTCTCCTTAACAAATATTCCTTTCTTCTCCTTAACGCATATGCCTTTCTTCTTAACAAACATTCCTTTCTTCGAGACAAATATGTCTTTCTTTCCCTATGACTAAAACAAAATACTAAAAATAAATATTTGTATTCAATTAATCTTTATTTTACGAGGAAGGAAATGTTTTATTTACTCAACACATTTTATTTACGGTTATACGGACATATGGTTAAGGACCACACAGATATTGATTGAGGAAAGAAAGAAATGTTTTATTTAACGACGCACTCAACACATTTTATTTACGGTTATACGGACATATGGTTAAGGACCACACAGATTTTGAGAGAAAACCCGCTGTCGCCAATACATGGGCTACTCTTCTGATTAGCAGCAAGGGATCCTACACTATCTCACAGGCAGGATAGCACATACCACGGTCGTTGTCCAGTTGTGGAGCACTGGCTGGATATAGCCCAATGGGCCCACCGACGGGGATCGATCCCAGACCTACCGCACATCAAGGGAACACTGAGCTACGTCCCGTCCACACAGGGTTATTAGAGGATGCTTGTATTGGGTTCTGCTTGAACAAAATAAATAAATAAATAAACAAATAAATAAATAAATAAATAAATAAATAAATAAATAAAATAAAAACAAATAAATAAATAAATAAATAAACTAATTTAAAAAATAATAATAGAATTTTTTTTCTCTACCACATGAGATACGAACGACGTACCTTTCACGCTCAAGTCGACGACGCTAACGACTGAGCTACCGAGACATTGGCAAAACCTGTCATTTAAACCATATATATGTGGGTGTGTGTGTGCTCGCGGGATGAAGCGACGAAATAGATCAGTTCATAATAATCTTGTGAAATGCGCTATCAGATAGTGTAGAACGAGAATTCCTTTTTACACCTATTTCAATCATTTCGTCTTTCTGCCAGACTTTGAGAACTTAACTTCTAGAAGTTCCGTAGAGTATTTTATTTAGAGACTGACAACACAAAATACCATCACTTGCCGGATGTAAACAGTGATAACCATTCAACATTCAGCGCGCTAAAATTAAATACACTACCTCGCGTCGGGCAGTCCTTAGAAGTGGTAGGTTAACGACACCACTAGAGCATCTCGATTTATTAATCATCGGCTATTGGATGTGAAACATACTTTTGACAGTTTTAGAGAGGAAACCCGCTGCACTTTCCCATTAGTAGCAATTAATGATCTTACACCATCCCTGACAAGGCTAGGCGATGAGTCACACACCAAGTACGTCAAGGCTATGATTTACACCAAGGTCGCACACCTGCCCAGGTATACCAGTCACTGCCTTCTAAGTCGGTCAATGCTAAACAAATCGGTCAGGGCCAGTCCAAGGACATCAGTACCAACCTAAGTCGGTCAGGGCCAGTCCAAGGACATCAGTACCATCCTAAGTCGGTCAGGGACACGGGCGAGCGTTCACCCTAGTAGACCACACCACTATGACTCACACCTGCCAAGTACACCAAGGTCAAGGTCACGGAAAGTAGGTCATGGCCCCAGGAAGGCCTTGTTACTACTGCTGTAAAGTAAACATAGTACAATAAACTGGCAACTACAGAACAGTAGAACATAACATCTTATATAGAGAGCTGGTTTATCCTAGTAGCACAAGTAGTAGGCCTACATGCTACGTACATTTATTTTTCCTAGGTCGTTTTTCCCCTCTCCCCGAGGGGGTTGCAAAATATATATCCTGGGAAGAGGGCCCCGCTGTTATTTGTGCTACAGGCCCCGCAGATCCTTAAACCGGCTCTGCTTATAAAGTATAGTACATATATATACAATAATTTGAAATATCTACGTTTCAAAAATGTCTTTAAATACATATTGTTTTAATAACCGACACATTTGGAGGAGTAAAAAGTTGTTACTATTTGATGGTGTTTGTCCTAGTACTGAAGTATTTACCTATGTATAATTTCCTTTTATGGTCAGAATATGGACACTGAAAAAGATAATGAAATTCATCACTTAGATAGGTTTTACATAGAGGACATAGTCTGTCTGTTCGTTCAACATTTTGCCATTTCCCAGTTTCGATAGGTAGAAAATGATTACTTGTTCGGAAGCGACTAAAAATAATTTTATGAGGTAAAATTAGAAGATGCTTTTCAAACGAGAATGTTGTTTTGAGTACTCTATACGGTACGGATGCAGGATTTTGTCAGGGAGGGTACCTACAATATTCAGGGAGGAATGCACCGTTTGAAAAGTTTGTTTTGTTTAGCGACACCACTAGAGAACACTGATTATTAATCATCGGCTATTGGATGGGAAACATTTATAATTCTGACAGCCTTAGAGAAAGCCCGCTACATTTTTTCCATTAGAAGCAAGCGATCGTTTATGTGCGCGTTCCTACATAGGACAGCACATACCACGGCCGTTGATATACCAGTCGTAGGGTGCTGGTTGGGACGGGGCAAAAACCCAATCAGAGAATGGGTCCACTGAGGGGGTTTGATCCTGTGATCCACTATGACGGAACATGCTCTTATCTTTTCGCCTGTGGCGATGTTAATTGTTTTAGAGGGCCGTGTGCAGCTTGGTTACGTAATACCTCCGCGCGACCGTGCATCCCAATATGCACTTAGTCCAGGTGTGGAATGAATGAATGAATGAATGAATGTTTAACGACACCCCAGCACGAAAAATACATCGGCTATTGGGTGTCAAACTATGGTAATGCAAATAAATAAAGTGACGATCAACATCAATATAAAAATTCAAGACTTAAACAAAAACAGTGTAAAGAACTGTGCAAAAACACAAATATCACAGAATTTTACGGATACTGAATTTTACTCAAAACTTCAATTTTGTGCTGTATTGGCCATTCTCAAAGAGAATGTTACACCCCTGCACCACGGTGAGGTTACAGCCCGCGCAGGGGAGTCCAGGTGTGGAGGCCATGTGGCCAGTAGATACGTAATAACTCCGGTAGTGCGGCTTATGACCAGGGTATTGCTGGCGACCTGGCGACAGTAAGTCTGGCCATCTAAGAAAATATACCGACTCTGGGAGAGGTGGAAATATCACTTGATAGGTGAGGTACCGCGTTGTGCCCCCAGGCGATATTCGCTGTCTCTGAGAGTTTTGAATAAATAGCTAGGATTTTAGATATATCGGGGAGAAACATTGGAAGGCTGCTGGGGAACGGACATCGTCCACTGAACCAAACATATAAGTTCAGTCCGGACGTGGTAAACATATTTTTCTGCTCTGTTGTAATAACCTTGATGTGATTGATGTGACTTTAAATATTTTAATACTGTATTATACCAATATTATTTAGACAGTGTTTCAGGTAATCTGACGAAGTAAATTGTAGGCTTCACTGTTCTAAAAATATAAAGCTTAGCCGGTCATCCTAGAGGACCTAGGTAAACTGTAGGTTATTGTCGTACCAGTATTAATTCTGTATTACAAGGTTACTGAATGAGTAGTTAAAGGTTAATTAAAGATTAACCAGTTAGGAATAGAGTTGTAATTCCTTTATTAATTAAGTTCCCCTGGCAGCGTTTCTCAATTATAACACGTGTGGGTGTTGTATCACGGTGAAGTGATTACAATAGTGTGTAAACTAGACACCTAGTGATTAACTAATTAAGTGATTAGTTCTGGGTTGTTATTATATTGTTGTTGTTAATTAACTACTGCGGCAAGTACATTTGTCAGCGTAGTGTTAATACAGATTCCAAAGTGTATTGTGTTTTGTTGTGTTTTCTAGTGAACTAAACGTGCTATATATACATATACCTTATATAAGATCGTATCTCTGATTATACCTAGAGCCGAGCCACTCGGGTATTGGACTGCCCGATACAGAGAGATCTAATAGATATACAGTTAGGAGAGATATTTGGATAATTGTGTTTTATTCAGTTACGGGTATTATAGGATCCCCGTGACACCCACATTCCTTAGGCGAGCGCTCTACTGACAGAGTCTGATTTTATTACACCAAGCCGACGAACGTATTACATACCTCCTATCAATTGCTTGACATCCAATAGGCGGTGATTAATAAATAATGTGCTCTAGTGATGTCGTTAAACAAAAGAAACTTCTTTTTTGTACCACTGGACTACGTCCTGCCCCTGGTGTAAGAGATGACTTTTCCTTTCATTTTAACTTATTGCCGTGCTTATATCAAATTAAGGTTCAAACACGCTATCCTGGGCACACACACCTCAGCTATTTGGGCTCTGTCCAGGACAATGATTTTGGGGTTAGTTTGTTAGTGGTTAGTGAGAGAGAGAGGAGGGTGTAGTGGTCTTACCCATTGAGTAGTTACGAAATCTGTACCTACCAGCATTATGACCAATGGCTTAACCACGACGCCACAGAGGCCGGTCAAGAGATGACCAAGAATCTTTAATCTCAGGGTAGACAACTCGTCGGGTGACAACAATAGTCGCTGTCCTATATTGTATTAAACATGTAATTGTCCTCAGTCATTGTTGTCACGAAGAATTAAAAACTGACTCGTGTATTAAATATAGTATAATTTATTATACGGTGAATAAATACCAAATCACCAAGGGTGGATACAGTTATAAGAGTTCAACTCTTTCAGTGGTTTTGGCGCTGATTTTCCCATGCACTGGAACCGAACTATAATGCAGGCTATTGTCGTCTGCTGTGACATTTGGAAATGGTGGATTAGTTTGACAGATTGTGATCTCGGTTTGTGTTACTTCGTCACGACATCCGCTATACTGAACAAAATTTGTTGTTGTAATGTAACTGGTAAGTGGTTACCAAAATGTCACTACAGTTATTATTAATAATAATCTATAATATAATAACAAAGCCGTTTTAACAGTTTCCCATTGGTCTGACCGCTTCTCCTCTTTCGATCTTCACTGCTGACAGCCTTCTTTGTACTAACCCGGGACCAGTCGACTTCCGTACTGAATCGACTATCGTGCTAAATATTGAGTACAAACACAATGATACAATGATAATGGTAAAAGAAGTGAAAAAGAAAGATTGAGGCCGTGTATATAGGCTCGGCTAATGAGGGCTGGTTATATCTACACGACGGCCGTACTGGTTTGGGTTTGGGTTTGGGTTTTGTTTTTTTGTTTGTTTTGTTTTCTTGGGGGTGGGGGGGGTTGGGGGGGGGTTGGGGGGTGTTTGGTGGTGGTGGTGGTGGAGGTGGTGGTGGTGATGGGGGGGGGGGGGGGACTAATGTAAGATCGCGATCAGATTTATCCGCGTTTTTGTTGGTTTTGTTTTTTGCAAAGCACCCGCTTCCGCACAGGTTATCCATCCATTGTCCATCAAATTCGATTGTATTGCAGGCGGGTATATATGTGCGGAAGCGGGGGCGGATAGGTCTGTTCACACCTATTGATTTCATTACAATCGAATTTGACGGACAACGTATAACGTGAGCGAAAGTGGATGAGGAGGCAAAAAAGAAAGAAAGATAAATCTGATCGCGGCTTCAGGCCACCACACCCCATATACATTTGGTCATGCTAGCACACCTGTACCCAAATTGATAGTTGGGCAACTTAAGGACCAACAAAACGTTTAACGACTCTACTAGAGATCATTGTTTTATTAATCATTGACTACTGGATGCCAAACATTTGGTAATTTGACATAGTCTTAGAGTTTGTCTTGTTTAACGACACCTCTAGAGATCATTGATTTATTTATTATCAACTATTGGATGCCAAACATTTGGAAATTTTGACATAATCTTGGAAGAAAGCCGCTACATTTTTTCATTAGTAGCAAGGAATATTTCATATACACCACTCTACAGGCAGCGTGGTGCACTGGCTGGACAAATAGCCCAATGGGCCCACCGACGTGGACTGATCATAGATAGACCGACATCAGATGAGTTCTAAAAAGACCAAGAAATGCAAACAAACAAAATATTAGCTGCCGTCCAGCCTTCGAGTTATGATATATGGAATCGACTAAGACGTTTCCAGTGGGAATATACTATGAAAAACATCATGCACACACACGCTCACGCACGAACGCACAGGAATATGCACACGCAGTAGCCACAATAAAGAAATGCCAAGTCAAATATTATTTTACATAATTTTAATTTATGTTTAAAAAATCCAGTCGTCAAAATTATCAGTAATAATTTTGTATTCAGAATATATTCAGGCCTTAGGTGAATATGGGCCTACGGGTCACCAAGTCCGCGTTTTATAGTAGGCCTAAATGTGAAATATTCTGTTCTTCTCGGATCACTTCCTGAAGGCACCACGTCGTGCAAGCAATCCCATGATGGCACCTAAAACGAAAGGCAACATGCTGAAGGTTTTCTGTTTCTTTTTATTTAATATATATATATTATATTAGGACTTTGTTATTACTGTCACAAAACACATAATAATGAAAAGTTTGAGTTTGACGAAGGCATGAATGAATGAATAAATAAATGAATGAATGAATGAATGAATGAATGAATGAATGAATGAATGTTTAACGACACCCCATCACAAACAAACGTAAGTATATGAATGTGATTTCCGAATGCAAATGTGCAGAGCTCCCAAAGGCTTGGAGGCATGCTCCCCGGAATTGTTTAAAATGAAGATGATTACAAACGCGTTTTGAGGGCAATTTAGTGTCGTATATTGTGAATGATGAATGTACAAATAAAAGAAGTCATCAAAAAGGGCACTTCAAAAGGGCGAGGGGTGTGTGTGTGCGTGCGTGCGTGCGTGCGTGTTTGTGTCATGGGACCCCTGTAAATTCCTCAGGATCCGCCCATGTTTAGTAGTGACTAGCAAAAACTATTTTATTTAACCAGCAGCATGATTAACATATCCGACGATATTTTCTTATTTAATCGAATAATAGTCGCGTAGCTATAAATACCCAAAACAATAATACACGGGCGTAGGAAGGTGCCAAAAAGTGATATATGCTTATATATTCACGTGTACGTGTGCGTGTGTGTATGTGCATGTGCATGTGTTAAATGCTTATATACTCACGTGTGTGTGTGTGTGTGTGTGTGTGTGTGTGTGTTTTAAATGCTTATATACTCACGTGTGTCAAATGCTTATGTTGTGTGTATGTATGTGCGTGCGTGTTAAATGTTTACTCACGTGTGTGTGTGTGTGTGTGTGTGTGTGTGTGTGTGTTAAATGCTTATATACTCACGTGTGTGTGTGTGTGTGTGTGTGTTAAATGCTTATATACTCACATGTGTTAAATGTTCATGATGTGCGTGTGCGTGCGTTAAATGTTTATATACTCACGTGTGTGTGTGTGTGTGTGTGTGTGTGTTAAATGCTTATATACTCACGTGTGTTAAATGCTTATATACACACGTATGTGTGTGTGTGTGTGTGGGGGGGGTATTAAAACGTTTGTTTTGTTTAACAACACCACTAGATCACATTGATATATTGATCATCGGCTATTGGATGTCAAACATTTGGTAATTTTGACATATAGTGTTAGAGAGGAAACCCGCTACATATTTTTATTAGCAAGGGATCTTTTACATGCACCATCCCACAGACAGGATAGTACATACCACGGACTTTGATATACCAGTCGTGGTGCACTGGTTGGAACGAGAAATATACTCGTGTGTGTGTGTTTGTGTGTGTGTGTGTGTGTGTGTGTGTGTGTGTGTGTGTGTGTTTGTTTGTTAAATGCTTACTCACGTGTGTGTGTGTGTGTTAAATGTTTAAATACTCACGTGTGTGTGTTAAATGCACATCACATCCCATCTGTTTGGAGACCGATGCCGACGCATGCTTGAACACGTTGTAGATGAAGTTACCGGCGTTGGCATTGCAGAGTGAGGTGACTCTGTTTTGAACACATGTTTTGTAGTTGTCTAAGATGCTGAAGGGAAGACACGAGTAGACTTAGCACAATTAAAGGCTAGCTATAGTTAATTGTCGATAAACATAAGCGTACAAGACGATAGTCAATACCCTCTCTCTCTCTCTACACACACAGTCACACACACACACAGTCACACACACACACACACAGAGTCACACACACACACAGTCACACACACACACACAGTCACACACACAGTCACACACACACACACATACACACACACAGTCACACACACACAGTCACACACACACACAGTCACACACACACATACACACACACAGTCACACACACACACACAGTCACACACACACACACACACATACACACACACAGTCACACACACACACACACACACAGACACACACACAGTGCTGGAACAAAGCTTTGCATTCGAGCATTAACAATGGAAACATTGAGGCAAAATGAGCTGGCCCGAAAACTTTACACCGTGGATTTTCATCATTCTACTCACAATAATAGTAGGCTAACAACCTATGCAAAAAGGCATAATCATTCGTTTGGCATTCTATATATTACAACTGTTTTGTAATCTGTCTTCAGTCTGCCTATCTTTCTCTCAATCTATTTGATAGGAATGAAGACGCCCCCCCCCCCCCCCCCAAAAAAAAAAAAAAATAATAATAATAATTAAAAAAAAAAAATATATATATATATATATATATATACACGGATATTTTTGTTTTCTGTTTTTTTGGTTTTGTGTTATTATTATATATATGTTATAAGAAAAAGCCTACCCTCTATCCAGGGAGGAAACAGAGGACAGGTGGTCAACAGGACCCAGGAAGTTGTATCAACAAAATAGAATATTATAGAATGGTGAATACATTTTTTTTTAAACATTCATTCACACCTAATTTACTTGATACACACCCACACACCGACACATACATCATTCATACTAGCATATTCCCTCAGCCTCCCAGTCACAGAAAAAGTAATACCATCAAAAACCAAACTGTTCAATTACTATGTATATAAAAGTGTCCTAAAACAAGTATGAACTGTTGGGAGTAAAGCCACAAAGACAAAATAAAAAAAATTAATAATAAAAAATAAATAAATAAAATTAATTAATTAATTGGACATTTTATCAAAGAGCGGTTGATATTATACTCACTTTTTATTAAACAGATGCAGATTATTTCTTCCCTGGTAGATTGAATGTTCAATGTTATATCTATATTGAACTTCTTTTGGAAATGTTTAAAGTTTAAATTTTTGCAATTTGCATTTGTAAATGTGAAATTTAGTAACGAGTAGTAACAAGTCAAATGCAGCATCTGTTGTTGTATGGGGTTTTTTATGCCAAGAATTACCAGTTCTTCAGAGAGACTCATATTATTCACATGGGTACAACTTTCCGTAATCCACTGGATGAAATCTACACTCCCAAAATAGGTGCCCGGAGCAAAAAGTACATTTATAATCATTTCTTAAATTTATTCTATACAAAAAGGTATTGGTTGTTAGTATTCTATTTAATATTCTATATTGGAGCCATCTGAATTTTGTTTCCAAAGTTGTTTTAAATGGTTTTACAAAAATGCTAGACCACTTAATGTCTGATCCACATTGAATTTCATATTTTGATTTAGCTTAATTATTAATCCCAGAAATTAAACAAAATAATACAGTTTTGAGCCTTTCTTGACAGAAAGTAGTTTACGTAAAAGAGGATTGTCATCTAAGGATATATTAATATACTACTATAATCAGTCTTAAAATTCAGTTTCTTGAGATATTGTTTAAAAGAATTAACCACTCCTACATAGTCCATAAAAGAAACGTTAATATCATGTACCTCTTTAAAATCTGCCAGAGAAAGAAATTCCTCTTTCTCATCATACAAATCACAAATTTGCGCTATACCCTTTCTTAGCCAACTATACTTTACAAAAGATTTAAAGCCAATCTTTATAAAGTATTGCTATTAAAGAAAATTGGTTCACAAAAGTAGTCTTTAAATTCATTCACTGTAATTTTTCCCACAAAACTACTCTAAGCAGTTAAACAATCTTTCCAGAAATAATTTGAAATATTCTTAACTAAAATTATAGGATAGTCATTACCAAACACAGCTAAATTCTCCAGGTTAGGGTAATTAGTTAACACTATATGTTTCCATTTTGATTCTTGATCAAGGAGCTTACGTATCCATGTGATTTTCAAAGATTTCACATAATTAAATATATGCCATTCCGTACTGTAACCATTACCATCCTATTATAACTTACCCACAAACGGCGCTCATTGATGTTGCTCTTCTAGCCGCCATCTTGGATTGATGCTCACAGACAGCAAGGCTGGATTCAAAACTGGGATTTTCCCAACAACTCAGTTCGTCAATCATAGCTGAAATGATTAATTAGGTCACATTCAATTATTTCATCCTCCTGTAAACCATCTTGTCACGTTTATACTATTTATTATGTATGTTCCTCTAGCGCCGTTGTGGAACGGCCTGAGTGTAATAAAGTTCTGTTCTGTTCTGTATCTACTTATACATTACTATGTCTTAAATGACTCCCCATAATCTAAGTACGGCGAGATCTAGTGTAAAGAATACAATTAACGCAATACAATGGTTTACCCTAAGCGATTGTTTTCTCAAAACCATCAGGGCCTGGTTGTACAAAGCATAGTTATATTAACCCTGGGTTAGTCAAATATGTGCCTTTTAGGTTAAGTATTATTGTATAAATACAAAACTACACCTTATCATTGTTCTACATCAAGTTTCAACATTATCACTTCAATTAGTGTGTGTACTGATTCACTATTTGGTTTGTTAAGCACTGGTTAACTGGGGGTTTTCACATTTTCACTTACCATCGGTCTCCCTCAAAGCAATGTTTAGTGGCCCGGAACTAAAAACCACGTGCATCAGGCCACCGTATTCTAGAACCTCTGCCGGTTAAGCTAACTAATGTTTGAATTACGGGCCTAAGACAACTACGGCGAACTGTTTTTCTTTCTTTTTTATCTATGGAGTTAACCTACCTTGTCTACCTTCTCCACAGATATAGCCAAAGGTGTCGGTTAAAGTATTTGTTACCAAGTCGGACACGACAGGCCCGTGGCATTGCTTTAGCAAACGGTCAGTGCATTGGATGGCAGTGTGCAACTCGCTGTCAAAAAATTACATTTATGAGATCAGTAATCATGAAACTGTACATTTACAAGTAAAGTTTGTTTTATTTAACAATACCACTTTGGTAATTTTGACATTTAGTCTTAGAGAGGAAATCCACTGCATTTTTCCATTAGTAGCAAAGGATCTTTTACATACACCTTCCAACAGACAGGATAGCATATACCAAGGCATTTGCTATACCAGTTATGGTGCACTGGCTGGAACGAGAAATAGCCTAATGGGCCCACCGACGAGGATCGATCCCAGACCGATCGTGCATCAAGCGAGCGCTTTACCAGTCTAGGCTATGTCCCACCCCCTACCTGTATGTTTACAACTCTTTCAACAAACTGAATTGTGACCATTTCCTTAAAGGGACCATCCAGAGTGTGTTGCCATTGTTAATATTTTGCCGATAACTAAACTTGCATATTAAATGTTTTAAATTCTGCACAAAATATCAGTGTATGTATATCAAACGTGTTTCTGGTCGTCGTGGCGTTTGCACCAGGTCAGTTTTCATTTTATTTTCCAATATATCTTCGTATAAAATTATTAAGAGACCATATCCAGGTCAATCTACATTTTATTTCCTAATATATCTTCGTATGAAATCATTGGAAGACCAAATCCAGGTCAATCTACATTTTATTTCCTAATATATGAGATTATTGGGAGACCAAATCCAGGTCCATCTTCATTTTATTTCCTAATATATCTTCGTATGAAATTATTAGGAGAACAAATCCAGTCTGGACTACTTAAAAAATTAGGATGACCAGAAACACATTGAATATACAGATACTGATATGCAGATACTGATATACAGATACTGATATTCTAAAGTTAAAAAATGTTGTTTAACGACACCACTAGAGCAAATGGATGTCAAACATGTGGTAATTTTGACACGTAGTCATTAGAGGAAACCCGCAAAAATATATTTTCTAATGCAGTAAGGGATCTTTTATATGCACTTTCCCACAGACAGGAAAGCACACACCACGACCTTTGACTAGTTGTGGTGCACTGGTTGGAACGAGAAAAACAATAAGTTGAATAGAGCCACGAGGTGGTCGATCCTGCGACGCAAGTATTTCAAGCGAGCACTCAACCGACTGAGCTAAATCTCGCCACTGAATTTACGAAGCCTGTATTGCTCGTGTCTTTAATTTGTCTGCTAACCTGCACACTGCATCCAGCTGTTGCTGGTCCCCCATCTCGACGAACTGGACCTGTCCTGTGGCGCTCGAGCCGTATAACGTGTAGATCGGGAGGAAACAATGTTCAATTTCTGTCGTCAGCTGTCTGCAGTTCGCTATAGCCTGGGCGCTGCTTGCCAGACCTGGTGATGGTCGTACAAAACGAAAACATACAAATGGAGACTCCGTACATTTTCACAGTAGAGTTAAAAGTTTGTTTTGATTAATGACACCACAAGAGCACATTGATTTATTAATCATCGGCTAAACTGGATCTGAAACAGTCATCAGAGGAAACCCGCTACATTCTTCCATTTTTTCATATGCACTTTTTCACAGACAGAAAAGCACATACCACGGCTTTTGACCAGTTGTGGTGCACTGGTTAGAACGAAAATAAAACCCATGCAATCTGAGGAATAGATCCACCGAGGTGGTTCGATCCTGCGATGCAAGCACCTCAGGCGAGCGCTCAACCGACTGAACTAAATCCCACCCGTTTACATAGTAGAATTCTGGCGCGTATGCTAAAAATTGTCCGAGGTGTCTAGCCTGTGGCGAGTGAAGTTTTTAAGGGGGATTGAATAATACTTCCCCAGAAAATACATTGGGGGGGGGGGGGGGGGGGGGAGAATCACTTGGAGCAGGCATGGTGTAGTTTCGGAACCCAACTACCCCAACCACTGCAGGCGCGCGATTTGAATGAGGATAGGTAGTTCAACACACATTGTATTTGTTACTGAAGTGTTTGTTGTAAAGCCAACGTAGGTACAAACTTTCATCGCGAAGTTCAAGCGCGTGTGCAAGAGTGGGGTTTTGTGAGTGGAAACCACCTCATCAAAGCGAATTTTCTTTCTTTAAAACAAATTCCAAAAATCGAAAGAGCACAACTCGACCCTCAATCCCCCAAAACTTGTACACTCGCCACAGTCTAGAATTCCCGTGTATCACTTCCTTCATAAGCGCGTCCAGTTGCGAACACTGGTGAACCAGTGTCCATCCACGCCCACGCACAACAACTCCATCATTACAATTCCCATTAAATGTCGTGTGAAAAATAATCTTATCTTGGGAAACGAATACTTACATGTAACTATTGGTTAAGAAAACCGTTTTATATTTCACGTGTGAAGACAGCGATTCGACGTAAATAATGCATGTATCTAATAGGAAAATATGTTTTCTCAAGTGTTTCGTGGTCTAACCAGTGTTCACCACTACGGGGATATCAAAAGTTATAATATATGTACAGCATAATACAGCCCGAGTACTCTGACGGCAAGAGAGCCAGACGGACATTGCATAGCTATACGTAAGAGAGGGTTTTTTTTTATAACTGTCCAAATGTTCGTTTAGCTTTCTTACCATCAGAGTACTTGAGCTAAGTATAATTTTAAAAAAAAGCAAAATGAGTTCTTACCGGCAAGAAGCACAAGAAGGGGAATCTTCATAAAACTGTTCATGTTGAGGATGTCGTCAGTGATGGCTCTGGCAGGGTTACTGTTTTCCTTCGGTGTGTGTCATCATTTTATACAGTAACTCAGCAATTATGTTGAGGAAATAACAATATTTAATAACGCACAACCTTCGAACATCCGAGTATTATGAAAATTTCAACGAAATTGGTTCTAATTTGACTGGCCATGACATTTTCAGTTTTATCCAAACGATACTGGTTCTCAAAGCGACGAATTGTTTATGCTGAACTCCTAAACACAATTATGTTGTCAGTATATGGACATGTCAAAATGTTAACTTTTAAAGATCTAAAATTGAGATAAATTATAACATCATGAAAATGACAGGAATTATTTATTTAAAGTTATACTTGGTGTAATAATTATGCTTATTGATATGAGCTCTTCAGAATACAGTAGTAGTAAATTGTTACATTTAATATTTAAAGTATTACTTCTCTAGATCAAATGTCGCAGTAGACATTCTAGACACGAAAATAGCCGTATATTTAGAAATATGTCGTTGAAAATATTCTTCAGGAGGCGTCCAATGAATCTTTAACTTCTTTCACAACTGTTGGTGAGAACTATATTCATTATTTATGAAGTTTGTTTTGCTTAACGGCACCACTAGAGTAGACCATATTGATTAATTAATCATCGTCTATTGAATGTCAAACATTTGGTAATTCGGACACGTAGTCGTCAGAGGAAACCCGCTACATTTTTCTAATGCAGCAAGGGATCTTTTAAATGCACTTTCCCACAGAAAGGAAAGCACGGCCTTTGGTCAGCTGTGGCGCACTGGTTGGAACGAGAAAAATCCAATGAAAAACCGAGGAGGTTCGATCCTGCGACGCAATGTAAGCACCTCAAGTGAGCACTCAACCGACTGAGCTAAATGCCGCCCCTCGTTATTTATGATCACACATGCAGATAACACAATGTATACAAACGTTGATTTAAAGACATACGACTGGCTGCTCCTAGGTGATGACCAGGTCGCGACAACCATCCATCCAATGAAAAAACAGAACGATCGAAATTAATTGTACTATGACGTGTAGTTAACATAAAATTGATTACACTATGATGCTTGTTACTGCAAAGCAATAGCTGTAAATAGTTTTTTTTGTTGGAAAATAGTTGGAAAATACTATTATTTTAAGCCTGGTTTTGAGGATATGTTAAGTACAAGATTGTCCGTTAGATTCCATTTATCTTACAACTCGTTGTGTAAAACATATCCAACTCGCTTTCCCTCGTTAGATCCGTTTTTAAATAACTCGTAAGCTGAATGGTATTTGTCAGACATGAATGCAGAGTTCTCTGTTTCACGAGTTGTAAATAAATCTGAACGACAAAATCGTTTTCCCATATCAAAATCGCATATCGGGTGCTCGTCCTTAGAAATGCACCAAATTATATACATCGGTCGATTTATTTTTTTATTTTTATTTCTCTTGGGAGGGAGGGGGGATGGGGGGTTGGCAGTTAACGATTTATTCAGGCTTTCTTTTTCACCAAATTATCCATAGCCCGCCATAAACACCCCCCTCACACACACACACACACACACACACACACACACACACACACCTCTCGTTTTGGGTACAAACTCTGACTGTTCCTTTGCTTCTTATTCAATAAGGGTAACCTATATGAAAAAGCGGTAGGGTGCCTTTAAAATCCATGATTCCAAAATGGGGGAAAAATATATATATAATTTATCGCAACCCTAGTAGTGCCTCGGGCTAATCAAGGGAAGTAACTATTGTATGACCGATATTTTTGTTGATCGTGTTCGTCCTATCTATCGTGATATTTGTAAGTATTTATAACCAATAGTCACTGAAGGTTGCCGATTCCAATCAGTCAGCTGTACTTAACAGTAGGAAAACACGCTTTTTGAAAAAGCAAATTAGAATTTTGCATTGTTTTGTCTGTTATCAAGATAATTAAAGTGATAGACTTGCTTCAGTCAATTAGAATGGCGTGTTTCCCAGTTTTGCTAGTAGTTTTAGCTATATTTAAAGTTACAATCACTCCTCTTATTCTTAATGTCATAATGCAAAACAAAATCTTACTACTATAGTCCATCACATTATCCTACAAAAATGTTTCTTGTAAATAATTTAAGTTTGGTTTGACAAAGAATAAAAGTAAAAATGTTTTGGAAATAAAAAATAATAGTTTTGTGTGTGTCAGTTTAGAAAACAATTGGCTCAGAATAAATAATTTGTATGAAAAAAAGGTATTCCTTGTGGGAAGGACTATAGACTTTATAAAATCATTCGTGTTTGTGTGATGGTCACAGTCACGTTGACTGTATGTATCGTAATCAATACTGGTAGTGGGTTACATCAATAGTCGTGCACATCACATTTTTACTAAAGCTTGCGAGCATGTGCAAACCAATGAAGTCAACAAATAATAAAAGAACACTTACTGGTCCATTAATAGAATATGTCTAAAATAAAAACCATTTTGGTAAGTGATTTACATCATTTATTTTTTCATTGGTGAAAAGTCAGTTTTCTCTAATACAAAATATAAAGGTCCAGAGACTGAAATTGCCAAACATGTAACAAAAATGGAGTGCTCAGTTATTTGTTATTATGCCAAAAGTGGGTTCTATTTAAAAACTTGCTTTGGCAAATGAATTTGGCAGTAGATATTAATAACAAATCTTGTGTTATATACAGCAAAGGACCAATTATAATACTATTTAAGTAAATCATATTTCTTTTATTTCTTTTCAGTTATACATGTTAACTTACTGTTTGTTCTTAAATGCATGTCTATTGATTACTTCAGGATGTGTGTGTGAGAGAGAGAGACAGATAGGGAGAAAGAGTGTATGAGAGAAAAAGAGAGATGAGAGAGAGAAATAGAGAGGTAAGAGAGAGAGAGAGAATGAGCAGTTCTGGGTGAGCACAAAATGTTCAAACCATATTATCTATTATACTTCACAAATGGCAGAAATGGAGTAATTTGTAACAAAATACATACAGGTATCACCCATTAAATAAACGTATTTCACCAGATTACAATTTACCATTTTTTTAAATTTAGCAGTTGACAGATTTTGTGAGTAGTACTGATAGGGCTAGCCCTGGATAAAGACCAGCAAAGAATAATTTTTATTACCCATATGGTTAAAAATATCTTGGTACAGTGATGCATCCCACTTGGTGTAACTCTTTGACGATTAGCGCACTACAACCTTATAGGAACGTGAACCAAATGAGTTGAGTGATATAAATTTAGATTGATTATGAGTAATAAATAGGATATTAAACTTGCTAACATTTCGTATAATGTTTTTGTCCCTCGTAAAGCTTGTGACAATTGAAATTTATTTTACTTGGGACATAAACAGTCATGGGTCACTGGTTGGGCTGAAGATTACATATTTCTCCCCAGTGCATCCCATAACATTTAATGTACAGCAGTCATGGGTCACTGGTTGGGCTGAAGATTACATATTTCTCCCCAGTGCATCCCATAACCTTTAATGTACAGCAGTCATGGGTCACTGGTTGGGCTGAAGATTACATATTTTCCCCCAGTGCATCCCATAACCTTTAATGTACAGCAGTCATGGGTCACTGGTTGGGCTGAAGATTACATATTTCTCCCCAGTGCATCCCATAACCTTTAATGTACAGCAGTCATGGGTCACTGGTTGGGCTGAAGATTACATATTTTCCCCCAGTGCATCCCATAACCTTTAATGTACAGCAGTCATGGGTCACTGGTTGGGCTGAAGATTACATATTTCTCCCCAGTGCATCCCATAACCTTTAATGTACAGCAGTCATGGGTCACTGGTTGGGCTGAAGATTACATATTTCCCCCCAGTGCATCCCATAACCTTTAATGTACAGCAGTCATGGGTCACTGGTTGGGCTGAAGATTACATATTTCTCCCCAGTGCATCCCATAACCTTTAATGTACAGCAGTCGTGGGTCACTGGTTGGGCTGAAGATTACATATTTTCCCCCAGTGCATCCCATAACCTTTAATGTACAGCAGTCATGGGTCACTGGTTGGGCTGAAGATTACATATTTCTCCCCAATGTATCCAGTTCAGGAATTAAGGAAATGTTTTATTTAACAACACTCTCAATACATTTTATTTATGGTTATATGGCGTCAGACATATGGTTACGGACCACACAGATATTAAGAGAGGAAACCTGCTGTCGCCACTTTATGGGCTACTCTTTTTTCGATTAGCAGCAAGGGTTCTTTTATATGCACCATCCCACAGACAGGATAGTACATATCACGGCCTTTGTTACACCAGTTGTGGAGCACTGGCTGGAACGAAAAATAGCCCAACGGGCCCCCCAACGGGCATCAATCCTAGATCGACCGTGCATCAAGCGAACACTTTACGACTGGGCTACATCCCGCCCCCCCCCCCCCCCCCCACCATCCAGTTCCAGAGGCAAATTAATACATTAATATACCATATAGCAGTGCCACAACTTTACATTGGTCCAACCCCCACCATCCAGTTCCAGAGGCAAATGAATACATTAATATACCATATAGCAGTGCCACAACTTTACATTGGCCCAACCCCCACCGTCCAGTTCCAGAGGCAAATTATTACATTAATATACCATATAGCAGTGCCACAACTTTACATTGGACCAACCCCCACCGTCCAGTTCCAGAGGCAAATTAATACATTAATATACCATATAGCAGTGCCACAACTTTACATTGGCCCAACCCCCACCGTCCAGTTCCAGAGGCAAATTAATACATTAATATACCATATAGCAGTGCCACAACTTTACATTGGCCCAACCCCCACCGTCCAGTTCCAGAGGCAAATTAATACATTAATATACCATATAGCAGTGCCACAACTTTACATTGGCCCAACCCCCACCGTCCAGTTCCAGATCCAAATTAATACATTAATATACCATATAGCAGTGCCACAACTTTACATTGGCCCAACCCCCACCATCCAGTTTCAGGCATCATCCTATGCCTATGTTTCCAAAGATATTCACAAGACTGACTTACAAAATATACAGTTGGTTTTAACATAATACTGTTACCAGTTTGATGTTTTGTCATTTTGATATGCATGATGCTTAGAACTGGATTGATTCTTTGCTGGCAGTAAGAGGCCATTTAAAAAATCTGAATCACTGCACTATCCTGTCAGAGAATCAAAAGTATTTTGTAATTAGGAATAGCCTGTGTGGTTTTGGTGAGTTTATATTTTTTCATGATATAAATTGTGTTGCAATTGCAGGATCCCCGTTATCATTTTGTGACCAGGTTGGTGAATCCTTGTGTTGTAAATATAAAAAGAAGTTCCTTAGCAATCTGTGACATGTTTATTAGTCCAAAACTGATTTAGAGATGTGGGTGGGGGTTTGGGGTGGAATATCACATTGATGTCTCTTGAGCCTCTACAGGCTGATGATAAATATAAAAAAAAAGGAAAAAAAGTGCTAATGGTCCAACCAGAGGGGACTATAGGTTTCATCACTGTCCTTCTGTCTGTCTGTCCCACATACATATTTCCAGACAATTGTTTCCACAATTCCTCAAGACATGGAGTTGAAATTTTGTGTATAGCTTTATCATTTACTGTTACAGATCAAGTTTAACTTTCATGATGATTTACCCATTTTTGACAGGATTATGACCCTTAAATAAAATTTTGTTGGGCCCGGTACGGTGGTGGGGAACATGTTTTGCTTTAGCAGTACTCTCAGAATGTTTGTTATTAAATATTTTTATCTTTCTTTCTTTTCTTTCAGATATGTACACACATATCCAATGTTTTTGCATGTTCTGTAAGTTCTGTAAGAAGTGATTGATTCAAGCAGCACAATGTTGGAAAAACAATATTCAGTTCAGTTTTTCACATCCCTAGTGGAATCGATGCAGAAGGTGTGTCGAGAATACCTGCAGTTTGAACAAGCCGTGGAGCTGAGTGGGTACCTGTCTCTGGAGATCGACAACACAAAGCGTGAGAGGTACGTTGTCAGTGAACTGCTGCACAACACGGGCAATGTGATCAGTGAGAGCTACTGCACCAAGGCCTTCAAGACTGTGCCACACCACGCCAAAAACCACGACAGTGATCGCGACGTGTTGCGTGAGTTAAACAACAGACAGCGTGACCAGTCTCACGTGTTGACCGTCGGAGCCGATTCGGGTGGATGTTCGAAACAGTTTGTTGATCGTTCTGCGGCAGGTTTCTCCTCCTTCGTGAATGAGAATCCTGTGCGAAAGAATAACTCATTTCCTCGGACGGACATTTCTCAGCAGGAGGAGATTTCGTATACGACAGACGACTGGCAGTCGACGTGTGTACAGTATCAGAGTGGTTCAGTAGAGACAGGCAGTGCAACATGCGTGTTCCCTGGGTCACCTTCAGTGAATGGCAGCTGTAACAGAATGGAGCTGACATCAGGGAAAAGACGTACTGCGCACACAGCATCTACGTCAGAACCAAAAAAGGGTGATTTAAAAAATAACTAAAACATTTGATCCTTTGAACACAGTAGCTGGCCAAGTTTAGCTTTTGGTTACCAACTTAAAATATATTGGTTTTATTTTGTGAAAGTTAAGATGTGAAACATACTTTTTAACGTGAGAAAAACTATAGATATATTTAAAGAAAAACATATCAGAATGTATACTATATTATCAGTTAAAATTTGTATACAATTTAGCATTGTTAAAGACTTGTATTCAGTATTAGACATGCCCCGATATTCCAATACTGTTTGTGTATTTTGTCTATACTTTTAAGTGTCCACCCCTATGGATGTTTTTAAAGATTTCTGCATTTCATATTTGAAAGAGTTTAACTTGTTTAGAGTTCATGTCATATTATTGTTTGTTCACCTCGATTTCATCCAGAGAATTATCTGTATGCTTGTAAATCATATTTGTAAAATATAATTTCCTGGTCTTAACTGATGAATTTGGAGCCAGCAATAACATAAACCATAACAAGAGGTTCACAATTTAACAAAAGTGATAAATAATAAACTACATGTATTTATTATTGAAAATAGTAACTGCATATATGTACGGTTATAGATTTGTTGGCAAGGATCAGTCCCCATCGGTGGGCTTATTGGGCTATTTCTCGTTCCAACCAGTGCATCACAACTGGTATATCAAAGGCCCTGGTATGTGCTATCCTGTCAAATATAAACGACCCCCTTGCTACTTTATGGACACTCTAGGACTATATGTCAAAATTACCAAATTTTTGACATCCACTAGCCAATGATTAATAAATAAATGTACTGTAGTGGTGTCGTTAAACAAAACAAACTTTAAACATTTGTTTCCTGTTTCCAGGTAAACCATCATCAAGCAGGGAGCTCTCTGAACGTCTGTCATCATCTTCTGTGTTGAGTAACATTCAACAGAGCAGTGACCAGTCTGTGTCTCCATATTCCACAACCAGTGATTCGCAGTCTTCAGTAACCAACACGTGTAATATCAACTCTCAGTCTTCAGTAACCAACACGTGTAATATCGGATCACAGTCTTTGTTACCCAACCCGTATAATATCAAAACAGAGGACGACTCGTCCTTGCAGTTTGTTCAGATAGATGAAGCAGAAGACAGCAGTGGTTTACTAGATGGTAGACTTGGTAGTGATCGCTTCAGATCAATGTCCGAGAACGATCAGAAATCGGATGAAGCGCTGCATAGCATTCAAGGGAATCACAGTCTTTGGCAAGAAGGAGATGAGCCAAACCGACAAGTGGAATTGTTCAAGGTAAGGCATTCCTTGTTTTCAGTATTACTGCAAGGTAAAACACTTGTTAAAGGGGTTATCGGGGGCAGAACATAGCCCATTTGTAAAGTGCTCGTCTGATGCGCAGTCAGTCTGGGATTGATCCCCGTCATTTGGCTACATGTATTTCTCGTTCTAGCCAATGCACCACGACTGATATATCAAAGGCTGTGGTATATGCTATACTGTCTGAGATTGTGCATATAAAAGATCCCTTGCTACTAATGGAAAAATGTATCAAGTTTTCGCTCTGAACACTGTATGTCAGAATTACCAAATGTCTGACATCTAACAACTGATGATTAATAAATCAATATGCTCTAGTGGTGTCATTAATAACAAAACAAACTTTAACTTTTTAAAAGGACTATCTTGAGTTTTCAGCCCTAGCAAAACTTCCATTTGTTTCTCTCCAAATAAACACATATCCTGCTTTTGTCTGTTTTTTAAAACCCTATCTTACCTTAATTAACATGTTTTAGATAAAAATCATTTTATGGACAAATACGCTAGGTTGATATTGATTCCTGGATATGATGGATTAGGAGGGGCAAGGTGGTTTTATGGCTTCCAGCTGTGATCTAAGTAATACACATTCTATAGCAGAATACTCGAGCCATAAAAACATATCGACAGAAAAGTCTCAAAACCAAATGAAAGCTGGCCAAATTTGCAGCAGTAATAATTAATATTGCTTCTTGAAGGAAAATAGGTCATTTGTGGAAACAGTGATTCCACTTTCGTGACAAAAACTGTTGTTTTGGTGACAGTAGCATCCGGCTTGGAAGCAAACTAATTTTCATGACAATAGTGACAAATGCTGGGAGAAGAAGCATCATTTGCCAAACAACATAGCGGCAAGATGGCCGAAGAGAATACTATTGCAGATGGATGTAAGTGAACTTTTTACAATTAAAGTAAAACATCAGGCATGTGTGCAGGAATTTTAGTAACCTGGAAAATATATTGAAAAAATAAAATGAAAATTGGCTTGAGCAAAGGGGGTGGGGAGGGGGATTTGAACTCTGAAACCTCCCCTGCACACGCACCTGGCATGACAATTATTCATAAATTACTAATATGGGAAGCCTATTTGTATTTATAAAGGGGCGGGACATAGCCCAGTGGTATAGCACTCGCATGATGCAGTTGGTTTGGGATTGACCCCCTTTGGTGCACCCATTTGGCTATTTCTCGTTCCAGCCAGTGTACCACAACTGGTATATCAAAGGTTGTGGTATGTGCTATCCTGTCTGTGGGATGGTGCATATAAAAGATCCCTTGCTACTACTAAAAAAATATAACAGGTTTCCTCTCTTAAGACTATATGTCAAAATTGCCGAATGTTTGACAGCCAATGATTAATAAATCAATGTGCTCTAGTGGTGTCGTTACACAAAACAAACTTTAACAGTGTACTTATAAAATTACTGTTGTTTCTGTCATGGTCAGATTAAGTATGCCCCATACTTCAGCTTGAAATAGACCGGTTTAGGTTTGGGAGTTCAAAGAAACAAAGTTCGCATGCTTTTGGAGACCATAAATTGTGTTGATTGGGGTATTAATTTTGTTACTCTTTTCTTTCTTTTTATTTATTATAATCTCCCACCCACCCCCCCCCCCCCCACCCCCCACCCCCCCCACCCCCCCCCCCCCCCCCCCCCCCCACCCACCCCCCCCCCCCCCCCCCCCCCACCCCCCCTTCCCCCGGTTTGGGTTATTGTGTACGCGTGCATAGATTAGACTTGACATTAATTATTTGATAACCAATTTTTTAAAAAGGATAAGTACAGCGTGTTCAAAATACTAATTCACAAATTTTATATAGATTTGCCTGTCATAGTTTTAGAAGTATTTTAGCATTGACGTGCTGTAGATAAATCCACGGTCTAAATTTAGTCATAATTTTAGAAGAACTATGGTATATCAAATGCCATGGCATGTGTTGTTCTGTCTGTGGCAAAGTGCATATAAAAGATCCCTTGCTGCTAATGGAAAAATGTAGCAGGTTTCTTCTTAGACTATATGTTTGACATTCAATAGCTTATGGATTAATCAATGTGCTGTAGTGGTGTCGTTAAACAGAACAAATTTCAAATTCATATAAGTATGTCCAGGTTATTTTCTTATTGATGATACATGTACAGGGTTTTTACTGTTTAGAAATAAACTTTTTGAATGATGATATGTGACAATTCCGAAGTGTTGAATATAAGCCTTTACTGATCTGCAGATAAAATTGTAAGTTTGGCTTGTAGAGTGCACGACAGTTTATTAAACATGTACACTCTTTCAGTATTTGTCGTTGTCAGGAAAATGACTATTCCAAACTGGAAGTGCTCAGTTGTCACCACAGCAACAGGTTTTTTTGAGAGAATGGCATTATTATTTTTGCTGTTTTTATTTCTGTTTCAGAAGTGGTCCATTTTCTTTCTTAAAAACTACGTTATTGTTGTATGTGCAACAATTTTTCATCAGTTTTGATACATTTATATTCTAAAAACTTTTATTTTACTGCACAGTAAGAAAAATACATTCAACCAGGCTCATGCAGTTTAACTTCACACACACTGTGACAGTGCATTTATCATATCCAGCGGCAGATTGTAGCTCAGTTGTACAACACTTGTCTGAATCTCCTGACGCCATATAACCGTAAATAAAATGTGTTAAGTGTGTCGTTAAATAAAACATTTCCTTCCATTTCCTCCCTTGTCTGAGTCTGAGGTGTGGTGGGGCCTAGGATTGATCTCCCTTGATTGTATTCCCCATTCCAACCAGTGCTCCACTACCGATATATGAGAGACCTATGAAGAAAGAGTCCTTGCTGATTTATCTGTAGGATTTGCTCATGTGGCAGCAGTGTGTTTCCTCTTTCACCCTCGACTGTGATAAGAAAACCCAAATAGCCATAGTTTAAAATACACGACATTTTGTATTCTTAAGTGTCATTACGTATGTCTTTCCTTTCCTTCATTTATCATATCAGCAGGTTTTTATCTCACTAACCTCTATGAACTGAGAGCCAAGTTTTGTGTTACTATTGAAAGTTGTCATTCACTGATTAAATGAAACAATGACCTGGCTTTTTTTGTATGGTACATATTTGCGACACCAAGATGGTCCCATAACCTTAACATGAACAAGCAGTCTTGTATTTGACAGTTAATGGCATCAGAGTACATGGAATTTTAATGGATCATCATCATGGCCACTACACATATACATATGAACAACATGGCTGTGAGTACTTTAATTCACAAGGAAAAAAACAACAAAACAAAAACAATGTTGAACCTATAGATTTTGTGTGGATAACTTTCTTGCAATAGTAAAAGTATCTTTGTAGAATTTCATGTGTCTCCTGCAGAAATAGGCTCTGGTTTTAGAATAGTTTGTATGGTAGACGAGGATGTGCATTGGTCACAGCTATATATAATCATTTTACAGCAGTTGATTAAATAATATTAGTATGCTGGAGTATTGTTAACCAACTCAAAGCTAGCGTGTTCCATTGGATTCTGGTGTTGGATCTGTTGTATAGGCTCATTAAACGTTTCTGACTTGTTGGAGTAGTTCAGTAAAACAATGTTTGTTTTGTCATCCGTTGTTGGATGTCAAACATTTGGTAATTTTGACATATAGTCTTAGAGAGGAAACCTGCTACATTTATATTTATATGCACCATCCCACAGACAGGACAGCACATAGCACAGCCTTTGATATACCAGTCATGGTGCACTGGGTGGAACGACAAATAGCCCAATGGGCCAACCGATGAGGATAGATACCAAACTGACCACGCATCATAGACAAATAATCATAAGAGAATCTATCATGAGAGGCTTTGGAGACAGACAAATCTCACTACTAAAGATAAACCTGCATGTTTTATCTGATATGAGCTTTAGTACATTTTATACATTCGACCGTGCATTAAGCGAGTGCTTTACCATTAGGCTACATCCCGCCCCAGAGTAGTTTAGTATTACGATATCTTGCGTTAACTTATATTTCCTTGGAAGTCCAACTTCTAATGTCACTATAGAAAACAAATAATATTCCAGTTACTCATGTACAAAGTACATTGTATATCTGAATGACTGTTTCTAGTTATACCTGACCAACATTCAGATCAAAATACTATTAACATTGTTAAGCATTTAATAGTTAAACTGCAATTATGCAAACAGCCGTTTTCATGGCCCACACTGTAAACTATGTTGGTTTAGCCAGTTTTCATGTACATTGTATGCAGAGTATTTCCTTGAAAATCATTCAAAAGTGGCTAATTTAAAAGAAATTTTATTAGCCAAATGCTAAATTTTGTAGCCATTTTGCATGAAATTTAGCAATTGGCAATGGTTAGGGTGAGCCCTGCGTTTTGAGATATCAT
The DNA here is from genome assembly GCF_016097555.1 of Gigantopelta aegis. Taxonomy (NCBI): domain Eukaryota; kingdom Metazoa; phylum Mollusca; class Gastropoda; order Neomphalida; family Peltospiridae; genus Gigantopelta; species Gigantopelta aegis. The sequence goes on along the minus strand of NC_054708.1, from coordinate 7,186,581 downwards.
CCAACTGTGTATCTCTTTTTCTTTACAGTGCAGTACTTGTCGACAAAGGTTTCAATCACACATCCACTTACGGCTGCATGTGTGCTCCAATCTAAACCAGAGCCGTATTAAGTGTCCGATATGCGAGCGGATGTTTTCTAGCAAACAGTGCATGGAGCGCCACTCGAACACTCACCGAGCGGACAAGCCGTTCTCCTGTGAGCTTTGTGGCACCAGGTTCAGCTCGAAGACGGCTCAGAACCGCCACATCAAGTTACAGCACCGGAAGGAATACAGCTTCTACTGCGCAGACTGTGGGCAAGGGTTCCCTGGGCAGCTCCGGCTAGACAGACACATGGCCACTGAACACAGCCTGGACAGATCTTCATTGGGGGAGAGCCACTGAGAGGATAGACACATGGCAGCTGGACAGATCTTCATTGGGGGAGAGCCACTGAGAGGATAGACACATGGCAGCTGGACAGATCTTCATCGGGGGAGAGCCACTGAGAGGATAGACACATGGCGACTGGACAGATCTTCATCGGGGGAGAGCCACTGAGAGGATAGACACATGGCGACTGGACAGACCTTCATCGGGGGAGAGCCACTGAGAGGATAGACACATGGCGACTGGACAGACCTTCATCGGGGGAGAGCCACTGAGAGGATAGACACATGGCGACTGGACAGACCTTCATCAGGGGAGAGCCACTGAGAGGATAGACACATGGCAACTGGACAGATCTTCATCGGGGAGAGCCACTGAGAGGATAGACACATGGCGACTGGACAGACCTTCATCGGGGGAGAGCCACTGAGAGGATAGACACATGGCGACTGGACAGATCTTCATCGGGGAGAGCCACTGAGAGGATAGACACATGGAGACTGGACAGACCTTCATCGGGGGAGCGCCACTGAGAGGATAGACACATGGAGACTGGACAGATCTTCATCGGGGAGAGCCACTGAGAGGATAGACACATGGCGACTGGACAGATCTTCATCGGGGGAGAGCCACTGAGAGGATAGACACATGGCGACTGGACAGATCTTCATCGGGGAAGAGCCACTGAGAGGATAGACACATGGCGACTGGACAGATCTTCATCGGGGGAGAGCCACTGAGAGGATAGACACATGGCGACTGGACAGATCTTCATCGGGGGAGAGCCACTGACAGGATAGACACATGGCGACTGGACAGATCTTCATCGGGGGAGAGCCACTGAGAGGATAGACACATGGCGACTGGACAGATCTTCATCGGGGGATAGCCACTGAGAGGATAGACACATGGCGACTGGACAGATCTTCATCGGGGGATAGCCACTGAGAGGATAGACACATGGCGACTGGACAGATCTTCATCGGGGGAGAGCCACTGACAGGATAGACACATGGCGACTGGACAGATCTTCATCGGGGGAGAGCCACTGACAGGATAGACACATGGCGACTGGACAGATCTTCATCGGGGGAGAGCCACTGAGAGGATAGACACATGGCGACTGGACAGATCTTCATCGGGGGAGAGCCACTGAGAGGATAGACACATGGCGACTGGACAGATCTTCATCGGGGGATAGCCACTGAGAGGATAGACACATGGCGACTGGACAGATCTTCATCGGGGGAGAGCCACTGACAGGATAGACACATGGCGACTGGACAGATCTTCATCGGGGGAGAGCCACTGACAGGATAGACACATGGCGACTGGACAGATCTTCATCGGGGGAGAGCCACTGACAGGATAGACACATGGCGACTGGACAGATCTTCATCGGGGGAGAGCCACTGACAGGATAGACACATGGCAACTGGACAGATCTTCATCGGGGAGAGCCACTGAGAGGATAGACACATGGCGACTGGACAGATCTTCATCGGGGGAAAGCCACTGAGAGGATAGACACATGGCAACTGGACAGATCTTCATCGGGGGAGAGCCACTGAGAGGATAGACACATGGCGACTGGACAGATCTTCATCGGGGGAAAGCCACTGAGAGGATAGACACATGGCGACTGGACAGATCTTCATCAGGGGAGAGCCACTGAGAGGATAACCATAAGTTCTGTTATTAAAACAGATATATATGTGACAGACCTCACCATTTATGGGGAGTTATCACTCTTGCTCCCCTATCACTCCCCTGAGATTAGTTCAAGGAGAGTCACTTTAGCTCTTCTCAGCAAGTGAATTTATATGTTATTAATATGGTCATATATTAAGTGGCTTCCCATAGTCCAAGTTAGGGGAACAATTAATTATACTTTCTTTCACGTGGAGGTCTGATGTGAAGGACACAGTTAACACAATGTATCTTTTTGCATTGCCTGTTCACAAATGCCATGTATAAATATTTCTTATGGAAAAAACAACAAAACTATAAGATGTGTCTTCCATGACACTAACTGTTTAATATCATGAACAGTTCTGTTCTATGAAATTCTGACCGTTGACATTCTGTCCAGCAAAATCTGACCTTTTGAAGAGTATTTGTATGAAATGTGACCTTTTGAAGACTTGTTCTATGAAACTTGACCACATGAAGAGTTCATCTCATCAGCATTTAAATATCATTCAGTTGTTTGAACTACATGTTTGGCTTTTGGTGACATTTGGTCCAATGGTCGGAATTATAGATAATCAGAGGTCATTTTATTCTACTCTTACTGTGCACATCACATGACCTATGTTGTAATACAACTTGTATCACACACACATTTTATCTTAGATGGTTCAAGATGTCTTTTTTCAGTAGAAAATTTGTTGTGTAAATATTAGTCAATATTATTTTACTGTTATATGAATTTATCTTATATTGTAGAGATAAGCAAGTTAGTTAACTTCGGTTCAGTTTGTGAAGTTCTGTAATGAAGAAAAAAAGAGAGTAAAGTTTGTTTTATTTAACGACGCCACTAGGGCACATTAATTTTTTATCTTATCATCGGCTATTGGACGTCAAACATATGGTCATTCTGACACTGTTTTTTTAGAGGAAACCCACTGTCGCCACATAGGCTACTCTTTTATGACAGGCAGCAAGGGATCTTTTATTTGCGCTTCCCACAGGCAGGATAGCACAGACCATGGCCTTTGTTGAACCCGTTATGGATCACTGGACGGTGCAAGTGGTTTACACCTACCCACTGAGCCTTGCGGAGCACTCACTCAGGGTTTGGAGTCGGTATCTGGATTAATAATCCCATGCCTCGACTGGGATCCAAACCCAATACCTACCAGCCTGTAGACCGATGGCCTAACCACGACGCCACCGAGGCCGGTTTCTGTAATGAAGGCTGTATGGAACAGTATCATCTAAAGTTTGTTTGTTTTGAGCGCTCGCTTAATGCGCGGTCGGTGTGGGATCGATCCTCATCGTCATTGGGCTATTTTTAGCTCCAGCCAGTGCACCACGACTGGTATATCAACGGCTGTGGTATGTACTACCCTGTCTGTTGGATGGTGCATATACAAGATCCCTTGCTGCTAATCGAAAAGAGTAGCCCATGAAGTGGCACAGCGGGTTTCCTCTCTCAATATCTGTGTGGTCCTTAACCATATGTCTTTCTTTCTTTTCTTTGTTTGTTTGGTTAACAACACAACTAGAGTAGATATATTATTCATCAACTATTGGATGTCAAACATTTGGTAATTTTTTACATGAAGTCTTCGGGGAAACCCACTGCATTCTTTTGTTAGCAGCAAGGGATCTTTGGCCTTTGGTATAGCAGTTGTGGGTCACTGGTTGGGATGGCAGTACCATCTAGTCTACCCAGTACAAAATATCAGCAACGTCTGACCTTGTCTAAAAGTTAAGTGTCACTAGCTTCAAATCAAGATAGTATCTAGACTCAAAAGTTAAATCAAGATAGTATCTAGATTCGAAAGTTAAATCAAGATGGTATCTAGACTCGAAAGTTAAATCAAGATGGTATCTAGACTCGAAAGTTAAATCAAGATGGTATTTAGACTCGAAAGTTAAATCAAGATGGTATCTAGACTCGAAAGTTAAATCAAGATGGTATCTAGACTCGAAAGTTAAATCAAGATGGTACCTAGACTCAAAAGTTAAATCAATATAGTATCTAGACTCAAAAGTTAAATCAAGATAGTATCTAGACTCAAAAGTTAAATCAAGATGGTATCTAGACTCAAAAGTTAAATCAAGATAGTATCAAGACTCAAAAGTTAAATCAAGATGGTATCTAGACTCAACTGTTAGACTCAAATACAAAAGTTAAATCAAGATAGTATCTAGACTCAAAAGTTAAATCAAGATGGTATCTAGACTCAAAAGTTAAATCAAGATAGTATCTAGACTCAAAAGTTAAATCAAGATGGTATCTAGACTCAACTGTTAGACTCAAATACAAAAGTTAAATCAAGATAGTATCTAGACTCAAAAGTTAAATCAAGATGGTATCTAGACTCAAAAGTTAAATCAGATAGTATCTAGACTCAAAAGTTAAATCAAGATGGTATCTAGACTCAAAAGTTTAATCAAGATGGTATCTAGACTCAAAAGTTAAATCAAGATGGTATCTAGACTCAAAAGTTATATCAATACCATAAACATTTAACCCTTAGTTAATGTCTGAAGTACCAGCAAGGTCTTGGATTTTTGTTTTTGTTTATTTATTTTGATGGGGTTTTTGGGGGGATGTGGTGGAAGGAGGTGGTAATTGTAAAGTGCATACTGTCTTTTGAATGAGGTATCTCTGCTTCAAAGTCAAGCTTACTTGACCTGTATAATAACATTTTACTCTAGGCCTACTGGTTGGTCATTTTTAGAATTGGCTCCATTTGTCTACATTTTGTGAGCATCATTTTGTTACAACATTAGAATGATTGATTTTGAAACAAATAAATTCATATTTTTGGTCAGGAACATGTGGTTATTTATTATAATTATTGTTTAGGCCTACCCGGTAGATGTATTTTGAACATGTCAAGAGATATATTTTACAGTTCAGTGGTTGAAAATTCCCATTTTTCAACATCCATGCCAAGTGCAAAGTTAATAAAGGGCAAGTGATAATATTAACTGCCTGTGCGTAAAGTAAATAATATACCCATTATTTATTAAGTCTAAAAAGGTTGGAGAAGTAGAAAAGTGAAATTTATAAACAAAATCCTGTTGAAACCCTGCAGTGGACAACACCTTACACTTTGAGGTGAATGAGCAGACCATGCATAACCCACATCTTATTTTAAGCCATCATAAAATAAATCCTATATTTTCATCTTTACTCACATATTTCTTTTTTTCGGCCAAAACAAATATATTTTTACTCAATTTATGGTATTTTAATGTTTTTTAAATAAAATACCCCTCTCCCCCCTTAAAAAATATTGGATGAACATCTAACATTTAATTTATAATGGCATTATATCCACAGTATTTAGCTGCATTCAAACCTAGGTTTACCGGCCTCGGTGGCATCGTGGCAGGCCATCGGTCTACAGGCTGGTAGGTACTGGGTTCGGATCCCAGTCGAGGCATGGGATTTTTAATCCAGATACTGACTCCAAACCCTGAGTGAGTGCTCCGCAGGGCTCAGTGGGTAGGTGTAAACCACTTGCACTGACCAGTGATCCATAACTGGTTCAACAAAGGCCATGGTTTGTGCTATCCTGCCTGTGGGAAGCGCAAATAAAAGATCCCTTGCTGCCTGTCGTAAAAAGAGTAGCCTATGTGGTGACAGCGGGTTTCCTTTAAAAACAGTGTCAGAATGACCATATGTTTGACGTCCAATAGCCGATGATAAGATAAAAAATCAATGTGCTCTAGCGGCGTCGTTAAATAAAACAAACTTTACTTTTTTCAAACCTAGGTTAAATAGCCATATCAATATCATTTGTGATATTAAATCAGTGCTTCTAGAATTTTTATAAAAATAACACTGAATAACACTAGCCATGGGTGTGGGGCCATTAGCCATGGAATCTGTGATTTAAAAAATTCACTGGCCATGACTAAAAATTCACTAGCCCTACTTTAAGTAAATACAATTTTACTAAGTAATAATCAGATATGTCACTTAAAGAAGGAGATGAGAAGCTTAAAAACCCTTAGATTTGTGGGAGACCGGTATACATATTTACAAAATAGTTTTAAATGCAGCATTTGACAACTTTGTTTTCACTAGTTGTCGGGTATGACCATAGTACCGGTAGTTAAATGTATTTACTAGCCCAACACTGAATAACACTAGCCATGGGAGTGGGGCTACCATAATCTAGAAGCTCTGGTTTAATTTAAAAGATGAATTTAAAATAGTTGGTAGCTTTATATAGGTCAGTTTGTACTATATACCAGATGATTTTGGAGACTGTTAAAAGAGTTGGTAATTTGAGTAAAGAGATATTAGTTTAACAGCACCTCAGCACACTTTGTTAAACTATGGCTATTTGGTTACCTCGACTGCTGGTCAGTAGAAAGAGAAGAACTGTGTTACCACACTCGACTACATCTTTAAAAACCAACAAGGAATGTTTTTTATTACCCATATGGTTAAACATATCTTGGTACATACCAAAGTGATACGTCCCACTAGAACTTCAAGTGGGTCGTAACACTTTGACATCATACGATGACGTCATCGATTGGCACACTACAGCCTTACTGGAGCTTCAACCAAACTAGATCAGTGATATAAATTAAAATCGATTATGGGTAATAAATAGGATATTAAACTCGCTACCATTTCATATCATGTTTATGTCCCTAGTGAAATAGTGGTGACGCTCAACAAAAAAAAAGAAGAAAAAAGTTTGTTTTGTTTAATGACACCACTAGAGCACATTGATTTATTAATCATCGGCTGTTGGATGTCAGACATATGGTCATTTTTGACACAGTCGTAGAGAGGAAACCTGTTACATTTTTCCATTAGTAGCAAGGGATCTTTTTATATGCACCATCCCACAGACAGGATAGCACATACCAGTCGTGGTGCATTGGCTGTGGTGAGAAATAGCTCATAACAATTGAAAATTATTTTACTCGGGATATAAACATGATACGAAATGGAAGCTTGTTTGATATCCTATAAATATGCACTTTCCAAAGACAGAGTCGTACATACACAGCCTTTGATATACCAGACACAGGGCACTGATTGGAATGGGGGGAAAACAAAAGTCCATAAACAAGTGCTTATGGTTTGAAAATCAATGGTGATCAATAAACTTATGTATGAGAGCATTGCTTTGAGTGTCAAATTGACAGTATATTGATGTACAATAAATTAGCTATCAGCATGTGATACGGTGAGAAGCTTTTCACCCAAGTGGAAAATGCTTTGTGTAAGTTGATGCCAGCTAAAGAAAACAGTTTAAAGTTTGTTTTGTTTAACACCACCACTAGAGCACATTAATCATCCGTTATTGGATGTCAAACATTTGGTAATTTTGACATTTAGTCTTAGAGAGGAAACCTGCTACATTTTGCCATTATTAGCAAGGGATCCTTTATATGTATTATTATATGTACTATCCCACAGACAGGATAGCACATACCACAGTCTTTGATATACCAGTTACAGGCCTCGAAATTCGGTGTTAAAAGGGCAGGCTTTAATAGCCTTTAAAAATCTAGGAAATGAAGGGCACCAAGGCTAATCTAAAAGGCACAAAGGCTACGTTCATACATTTTCAAAGGGCACCAAGGCAGTCTTTTTTAGGAAGTCAATTTAACCAGAAAAAAACCTTTATCTGTAATTCTGTTAAATTGGTCATTCATCAGTAAATCAAAGTATTGTAGTGGTGTCATTAAACAAAACAGTAATTTAATTTTTTTGTGGTGTCCTTAAAGACAACTTTGGTGGAGAGAGATTATGACGTATCTGGTCTCCATCTCATTACAGCAGGTAATGGATCAGTCCACTGGTTTCGGACCATCTGAGCAGATGGAGTATGACTGAAAGAAAATTATATTTGAATGGCTGGACAGTTATGTTAAAGTCTTAACATTAAAGAAATAAAATAAAATAATCTATAATAAAAGTAGATATGTTAATTTTATCTATTAGTTTGTGAAGGTATCTCCAGAGAATCACTGTAGAATACAGGTACTAAGTTTCAGAATTAACCAATCAAGATTTCTATTTCAATTTCATAATCTCATTAATTTAAAAAAAAAAAAAAAAAAAAAAAAAAACAACGTTTTTACAAGTTTAGACATCTTTATTATTTTGTGGAGACTACCAAGAGAATATGTGTATTACGTTTCAGAACAATACAATCAAAGCTTTAGGAAAATGGATGAAATGTTCAGTGTTAAATTATTTGAAATACAAATAATTAAATAAATAATGTTCAAACCAAATCATTTAGGTTTTTAAAAATTTAATCTTTATATTATTTTTGTTCTAAATTCTATATTTAACAATAATAAAAAAAATCCACCCTAATTTAAACTTTTTCTCCAACAAACATGATTGTAATAACAAGATTAACCAAATGACCCATTTAATTATAGAATAAAAAATGTGGAGGGAAATCCCATTCTGTCATGGTATCATGGCACCGTATCCACTAAAACGTAAACATTGTCGGAGGACACCATGGCCGATTTTCTTAAGTATGTTTTCAGCATTTATCGATTATTTTTAATGTGTGTGTGTGTGTGTTAAATGGAGGTTGAGGGGTGTGTACGTGGGGGGGGGGGGGCAGTAGCGATGGTTTTTATACACCCCACCCCACTTTTTGGCTCCTTCTTACGCCGTGCCCTGGACCCAATCACTGGCGTTAGGGACGGTCCATAAATATCGATGTGCTTCACAATCCGAACAGTGTTCGGAAGGGGGGGAGGGGGTAAAAGCCATGTTTGGATTGCTTTTCAGGTAAAACATCAGTCCATCGAAGGTCAATGTTTCGTACACATTATATCAATGTTTTTATGTTAGGATTAGGGATGGGGAGGGGGGGGGGGGGAGGGGGTCAAACCCAATCCTAACACTGTTAGGATTATGAAAACCATTGACATTTATGGACCATCCCTTAGAGACTGGACCCAGACTAGACATGCCTGGACGTTGAATGGATATGAGCATAACTAATTTGTTTGAAATCGGAATCATTAACACGTGCTCTTATTAGGTACCACGGTAATTGGTGACACACGAGATCGCATGACAGTACGGTAACGTGTGTGGTGATTAAACGGCTTTTATTACAAACTGCTACATACTGTACTACTAGTCTGTAGGCCTACAGAGGAAAATATATCGTAAAACGGTATTATCGTAACTCCAGTCATCTCATACATTGTAGGTTTATTTTCCAAAAACAACAACGTGCGATCTCAACAAAACAATCAAGGATTTCTCAATACCACATGCACAGACTACAAGTCATCGCGGGTTTTTTTGCATGCAAAGGTGAAGGTCATTTGAAGAAGACGTGGTACAATTTTCGTTGTTGGCTACTGCTTAGGCCTAGTACCCAGAATTTGTTGATATACACGGGTGTAGCCTGTAGGAAGATACAAAAAAGTGGGGTGGTTGGGCACACAGACACACGTATAAAATTAATATATAAACCATCGATGCTGCTACAAAGTACCCCCTTCCCCGCTTTCTACGCCAGTGATGTATAGGCCTATCAACTGCTGAGCATGGGTAATAATTAAATAAACCACAAGAATAACCACAAACATTAAACAGTTCACATTTATTTCAGTGTTTCAGTTAATTGGGAATAAATTAATTTGGGTGATTTTAGCATAGGTCCGTTCAATAAGCTAATAAACATTACAACTATAAGTCCGTCCCACAGGGAACGCCTTTTTTATTACTATGAAATTTACTACAAGTTATTAATTTCTAAGCCGATTGATTTGTAAATTGCACACAAAATTAGTATTGTTTTGTTATTTCCAATACACTTTTACTTTTCTTGTTACGTCAAACAAAACTGAAATTAATAGCAAAAAACATTTTTTATAGAATGAAAACGTTTTGGCAATTTTTGTCTTCTTTGGTCTTCTTTTTCTTCTAGGCATGGTTTAGCCTATTTTGAAAGAAAGAAAAAAATTGCCCCGGGATTCTTTTTCGGTTATTTACGTTTTTTTCCGTAAATGTATGACGTTAAAACTTTCAGCAATTTACGGTGGGTTTTTTTTTCCCGTAACGCTGTACGTTTCAACCGTAATTTATCATTTGCTACGTTCGATGTGCAATTATAATACATGACCAAGAAACTGTATACAAACACTACCGAGGAACGTCGAATTCGTGCATGTTTAATGTTTTAAAATAAAAGTTAGGGTTATACAAGTAAAAAAAAAAAAAACATACACAAAAGGGGCACCACGGCAGGTAATGAAAAGGGCACGGTTATTCATAGCCGTAAAGTAACTGGTATTTTTTAGGCATCACGGCAAAGGCACAAGGCAGTACGGCAAATGCCGTGGAGCCGTCGTGAATTTCGAAGCCTGCAGTTATAGTGCAAACCATAATGACTTTTGGACATTATAAAAGGGTGATTGATCCTAAGACCCATAGCAAATGAGGCGAGTACTCTACCACTGGGCTACAATCCACCCGTTTGATCAGGACTGAACTACGTGTAGCAGATTTATTTGTAAGGATACTGCATAAATGTTCCTTCTGCATAATAAGCACAGTCCATTTACCAATATGTAACGGCAATCTGCTCCATAAATATCAAGGTTTTGGGGTCGTTCTGTACATCTGTGATGTTCACACTGTACATGTACTTGTTTTTGGAATGGTTGAATGATGAATGAATGAAATGAGTGAGTGAATGAATGAAATGGAATGAGTGAATGAATGAAATGAGTGAATGAATGAATGAAATGGAATGAATGAAATGAGTGAATGGAAATGAGTGTTATTTGCAAACAAACAAATGTACGTAATGAAATACACTGTTGCTATGCTTATTGCTTAACCATAATTACTTCTCGTTTTCAGAACCAACTACAGTGTACGACTTGTGGCATGAAGTGTTTGTCTGAAGCAGGTCTGTTATTTCACAAGTGTCGCCACAAACCCAGAGACACGGTTAAGTGCCCCCTATGCTCAAAAACCTTCTACAACCGACAGAGCATGAAGAGACACCAGGCCGTTCACAGTCCACTGAAGCCATACTCGTGTGAAGTGTGCGGTGCCAAGTTCTCCTCGAAGACAGCGATGACGCAACACCTCAAGTATCGGCACCAGAACACTCAGGTCATGACCATGTCTTGGGATATCGATGACAACCACATGGTCAGCTCACTGGAGACCAAACAGGGACAAGCTACATGATTTTAGCTATTGGAGTTTCATAAATGTCATTTGTCCACTTTAGGACACGAGATGGTGAAGTCTAACATGTGTTTAGCTATTGGAGTTTTGTAAACATGTTTTAATGCCAAATGTCCTCTTTAAAACAAGACATAGAGAAGCATTACATGGGTTTAGCTACATGTATTAGTTTCATAAACATCTTTGAATGTAAATTGTCCTCTTTAGGATTAGACGTAGTGAAACATAGTTTTAGCTATTGGAGTTTCGTAATCATCTTTGAATGTCAAGTGTCCTTGTTAAGACAAGACATAGAAAAGTCCTATTTTGTCTTAGCTATTGGAGTTTGGTAAACATCTTTGAATGTCATTTGTTCTCATTAGAACAAGACAAGACATAGAGATGCACTATATTATTTGAGTGACTGGAGTTTCATAAACATCTTCGAATGTTAAGTCCTCTTTAGGATAACACATAGTGAAACATTACATAGGTCCTCTTTAAAACAAAACAGAGAGGCACTATATTGTTTCTGGAATTTCGTAAACATCTTTGAATGTCAGATGTCCTCTTTAAAACAAAACACAGTGAAGCCTTACATGGGTTTAGCTACTGTGAATCTTTTTAGATGTTGTTGGTCTCTTTAGTGTTTTAAGCTCATTGAACAAGAAAAGTACAAAAACTGTTTTATTTTGTCTCTGTAAATCTCTCTGAATGCTGATGTCCTCTTTATTTTGTGAGCTGTCTCAACAAGAAGTATAAAGGAGTTGTATGTACTGTACATGTTTTCTGCTGCTGGAGTTCCTTAAATCTCTTTGAACGTCAGTGTCCTCTTTAGTGTGTTGAGATCGCTGGACATGAAATAAAAGAATGCATATTTTCAGGAATTGGTGTTGTCGAGACGTTTGAATGTGTCATTGACCTCCTCAATGTAATATATCTTAAAGGCAGGGACTCTAGTTATTAATATATCTTAAAGGCAGGGACGCTAGTTATTAATATATTTTAAAGGCAGGGACTCTAGTTATTAATATATCTTAAAGGCAGGGACTCTAGTTATTAATATATCTTAAAGGCAGGGACTTTAGTTATTAATATATCTTAAAGGCAGGGACTCTAGTTATTAATATATCTTAAAGGCAGGGACTCTAGTTATTAATATATCTTAAAGGCAGGGACTTTAGTTATTAGGAAGTGTAAAATATTCTCAGTTATACAGACAGCTTGTTTTTACCTTTAACTTACACATTACATAGAACGTCTGTCTTAAATGAAGTTGAGAGCTCACCTGAGATGCTTGCGTCACAGGATCAAACCACCTCGGTGGATCCATTCAACTGATTGGGTTTTTTCACATTCCAGCCACTAAGCCTTCATCACAATTGGTCAAAGGCCATGGTATGTGCTTTCCTGTCTGTGGGAAAGTGCATATAAAAGATCCCTTGCTACTTATAGAAAAATGTAACAGGTTTCCTCTGTAAGACTTATATGTCAAAATTACCAAATGTTGACATCCAATAGCTGATATAAAGTAATCAATGTGCTCTAGTGGTGTTGTTAAACAAAACAAACTTTAACTTTACTTCAATGATTAATTTCAACAAATCCAGTGTTTCTGGTTGTTTCAGGTTGCTATTAGTATTTTTTTTTAAAACAGGGATCTTTTATATTCACTTATACATAGACAGGACAGTACATATTATGGATCATGACCAATCACACCTCGTGCAGGTGCTCTACTACTAAGCTACATCATTCCACAAAAGCAATGAATGAATGAATGTTTAACGACACCCCAGCACGAAAAATACATTGGCTATTGGGTGTCAAACTATGGTAATGCAAACAAATAAGGTGATGATCAACATCAATATAAAAATTCAAGATTTAAATAAAAACAGTGTAAAGAACTGTGCAAAAATACAAATATCACAGATAGATACTGACTTTTACTCAAAATTTCAATTTGTGCTGTATTGGCCATTCTCATAGAGAATGTTACACCCCTGCTCCACGGTGAGGTTACAGCACGCGCAGGGGACCCACAAAAACAGATGTGTTTGTAGTCACTGTGCATGTTTTGGGCATTCGTAGATTATATCGCATCCTTCACCATTGCTTTGGGAGCAGTCCACTTGCCTCAGTAATCTCTGGTCTAAAATATTAATTTTACTGCAAGGAACATTTTGCTAAAGAGTGAAATCTAGTGGGAAATCGTTAGCCTGATGCACTGTCTGTCTAGTATCGATCCTGTCGGTGGGCTCATTGGGCTATTTCTCATTCCAGCCAGTGCTCCACAATTGATGTAACCTGTCAGTGGGCCCATTGGGCTATTTCTTGTTACAGCCATTGCTCTACAACTGATGTAACCTGTCGGTGGGCCCATTGGGCTATTTCTTGTTACAGCCAGTGCTCCACAATTGATGTAACCCGTCAGTGGGCCCATTGGGCTATTTCTTGTTACAGCCATTGCTCTACAACTGATGTAACCCGTCGGTGGGCCCATTCATGATTGGGCTATTTCTTGTTGCAGCCATTGCTCTACAATTGATGTAACCCGTCAGTGGGCCCATTGGGCTATTTCTTGTTACAGCCATTGCTCCACAACTGATGTAACAAAGACTGTGGTATGTACATTGAAACCTTTCCAAATCGGATCACATGGGACCTATTATTTATCCGATTTATACTGGATCAAGTGTTCATAGGGTTGCATTTTAGAATTGAGAAAAAATGGGACCATGAAAGTTGGCCAGTTTTGACATTATTCCGGTTTGTTCAGCGACCAATTTAGGCAGGTTTAACTGTACCATCCTGTCTGTGAGATGATGTGTATAAAAGATCCCTTGCTGCTAATAAAAAATAGTAGATCAAGGAATGGGGATTTCCTCTCTAATTTTCTCTATGGTCTTTAACCATATGTCTGATGCCATATAACCGTAACTAAAATGTGTTGAATGTGTAGTTAAATAGAAAATGTCTTTCTTTTTACTTTTCATTCTTAATCATAAAACTTTAAAATAGTTTCCAGTAAAATTCTTAATTGAAATATAAAAGGTGTTATTTCTGTCAGACAAAACTTTCATAAATCAAGGATATCTTTGTGTGTATGTGCTGCAGCTAGTGTCTATATTATCTTTTGTCCAATGTGTTAATACTATAAATCATGTGTTTTAAGTAACTAATAATATTATTTTAAGTAACTAATGATAATAGCTGTGTTAAAGATGAGATTAAACAAAGTGTCATGGTGTTTATTCCCTGGCTGTTGATTAATTAAATTATATGTGTCTGTTCTTCACATTCAGTTGTACAGCGCTCGCTTGATGCGCGGTCGGTCTAGGATCAATCCCTGATGGTGGGCCCATTGGGCTATTTCTCGTTCCAGCCAGTGTACCACAACTGGTATATCAAAGGTCGTGGTATGTGCTATACTGTCGGTGGGATGGTGCATATATAAAAGATGCCTTGCTACTAATGGAAAAATGTAGCGGGTTTTATCTCTAAGACTACATGTCGGAATTACCAAATGTTTGACATCCAATAGCCAATGATTAATAAATCAATGTGCTTTAGTGGTATCGTTAAACAAAACAAACTTTTTATTTTCTTCTCCACAGAGAAACCAAGAAACCCCTCTAAACCGGATACTCTCGGGACCAAATAAAATGTCTGGTTTTAAGAGGAATCCGGTTTAGAGAGGTTCAATTCTGTACTGATTTTTAAAAAAAAGGACTGAAAAAATTAGATGTTTTACTCTACATTTATTTATTCATGTTGAAAAGTTTCTTTTCGTGTGCATGCATGGTTTCATTGGTACATGTTCTGTTAGAATATAGAATTTATTACACAGTTGTTGATTGCTGACCAGTGTTCACTTTCATCTAGGGGAGTACCTTACACTTACTGAGTGAATGTCATCAATATCTGTACCCGTGTTGTAATATTAAGTGTTACAGTCTCTTTAAACTGCTGTTCTAGAATACATTGGTAGAACTTTTGTTGTTGGTCTTTGTCTTTTATTGGGTTGGGATTTAGCTTGGTCGGCTGAGTGCTCGTCTGAGATGCTTGCGTCGCAGGATTGAACCACCTCGGTGGATCCATTCCAGCCAGTGCACCACAACTGGTATATCAAAGGCCATGGTATGTGGTATCTTGTCTGTGTGAGATTGGGATGTAGCTCAGTGGTACAGTGCTCGCTTGATGTGTGGCCAGTCCCTGATCGATCCCAGTTGGTGGGCCCTTTGGGCTTTTTTAGCTTTCCAACCAGTGCACCACAACTGGTATATCAAAGGCTGTGATACATGCTTTCCCGTCTGTGGGGAAGTGCATATAAAAGATGCCATGCTAATACTGGAAAAATGGTGCGGGTTTCCTCTGATGACTACGAGTCAGAATTACCAACTGTTTGACATCCAATAGCTAATAATGAATCATTGTGCTCTAGTGGTGTTGTTAAACAAAATAAAATCTTTTGGTCTTTCATTGAGCAAGGTATTGTAATAGTAATAATAATATGGCTGTCCAAAAGTAAAGATCAAACAGGAATTAGCATGTGCTTCTATTACTATCAACTAAATTATCACATAGGCCTACTTACACTTGGAAACGATAGGTTTATACAAAAAATTTAAAACATTAAATGCCATAACTTTAACCTAGGAAACAACAAAGCAAAAAGAAACTATCACAATAACTTCAGTTTTGGGAAAACTAAAATGAACTTTCACACAAATAAGGCTGTGGTATGTACTATCCTGTCTGGGATAATTCATATAAAAGATCCCTGGTTACTAATGGAAAATTGCATTGGGTTTCCACTCCCAAGACTACTAGCATACGTCAGAATTACCAAGTTTGACATTCAATAGTTGATGATTAATAACTCAATGTGCTTTACTTGTATCATTAAACAAAACTGACTAATTTTCTACAAACTAAGCTAATAGCAAAGTTCCTAGTTGCTACTGCCAGTAAGAACTTTTTATACCCTCATATATACGGTACATAGAACAATTAAAATCTCTGAGACTTATAATAACTTGAATTTTGAAGCTTGTGACAATGGACAGTGAATGTTATCAGCTTTTGTGCTCCGTATATTTCATCAGAATAGAGCAGAATAAAATTTAATTTTACTCAAGTACGCACATAGCTTAGAATGAATGAATGTTTAACGACACCCCAGCACGAAAAATACATCGGCTATTGGGTGTCAAACTATGATAATGCAAATAAATAAAGTGATGATCAATGTCAATATAAAAATTCAAGACTTAAACAAAAACAGTGTAAAGAACTGTGCAAAAACACAAATATCACAGAATTTTACGGATACTGAATTTTACTCAAAACTTAAATTTTGTGCTGTATTGGCCATTCTCAGAGAGAATGTTACACCCCTGCACCACGCAGGGGCATAGCTTCAGAGAAATTAATTAAGATGAAATAAAGTCAACACGTACACAAATCAAGACTGCAAAAGTATTAAACATGCATTTTTAGAAGTCACTATTTATAATTTACATAATATAATATATGTCTGTGTGTCTGTCTTCTCAGTATATGTAAGTTTGTATGTCTCTCTGTCTATCTTCTCAGTTTAAGTGTATTTAAATAATTAGCACTGCTCCCAACCTTATACCATAACAAGTTTCATGTCTGGTCTCTCACAGGAGTTTACAAGACAACTTATTCAGATTCTTTTTTTTAGCAACCACTACAGTGTATGTTAAAATGTAGTATTCATGTATACCGACAGATGTTGGCCAAAATATAACTCAGATTGTGCATTCCATTAAATATGGTTATGTGTGATGATGATGAGCCATTCCTTGCAACTCCTAAATAATTACAGATTCAACACCACACATTAGGAGTATTGTACAAGTATTGATTATTAAATACATTGTACTCTTCATGTGGTTTTACCATGACGTACCATGTTTGCATTCTGTATGAAGTTGTATATGTGGTGTCATCTGCATGCATAAATAATCCTAATACAGTGGTTCTTATGGTGCTGTTATATTCAGTATGTAAATTACAGTAATGATATACAGGGTCCCGATATTACCATAATCTGCATTTACATGAATTAGCATAGATAAAATCCATGTGGACAACAGCATCCAACAGACTGACCTTTGTGTTGGTGAAGAAGTTTGTTTTGTTTAATGACACCACTAGAGCACATTGATTCATTTTGCATCGGCTATTGGATTTGAAACATTTGGTAATTCTGACACTTGGTCATCAATGGACACCCACTACACTTTTCCATTAGCAGCAAGGGATCTTTTATATGCACTTTCCCAGACAGGCACATGCATACCACAGCCTTTGACCAGTTGTGGTGCAGTGGTTGGATTGTGTTGGTGAATGCTAACTATTGGACATTGTGTCTGTTAAATTTGACTAGCATGCTTTGCCAGAAAGTCAGAAATCTCTATCCTATACAAAAAAGCATACAATTAGACTAGTTGTTTATAACTGTGTTTGAAGGAAGGAAGGAAATGTTTTATTTAAAGACACACTCAACACATTTTATTTATGGTTATATGGCATCAGTCTTATGGTTAAGGATCACACAAAGGACCACACAGATATTGAGAGAGGAAACCCGCTGTCGCCACTTCATGGGCTATTCTTTTCGATTAGCAGCAAGGGATCTTTTATGTGCACCATTCCAAAGACAGGATAGTACATACCACGGCCTTTGTTACACCAGTTGTAGAGCACTGGCTGGAAACTGTGTTTGAATGTATCCCATAAAGATCTTCAGTGCACAATCGCCACCATACTGATGGCCAGTGCACCATGACTGGTATATCAAAGGCCGTGGTATATACTACCCTGTCTGTAGGATGGTGCATATAAAAAGATCCCTTGCTGCCAATCGAAAAGAGTAGTCCATAAAGTGGCGACATCGGGTTTGCTCTTTCATTATCTGTGTGGTCCGTAACCATATGTTTGACGCCATATAACCATAAATAAAATGTGTTGAGTGCGTTGTTAAATAAAACATTTCTTTCTTTCCATACTGACTGCTGCAGTTTGATTAATGGTGACATCCATATACAGGAGAGGGCCTAGTAAGTTGACAAACTTGTGTCCAATCCTTTTGTTTTTCATGCAATAAAATAAGTTTTCAATTAAAAATATACCGGTACAATAACTGTGTGCCCATTGGGTGGTAGACACCTTTAGGTCTTTCTCATGACAACCAGTGCCCCACCACAGCTAACCCAACAGCAGTCTGTCACGGTATGTGGACACATTTAGGTCTTTCTCATGACAACCAGTGCCCCACCACGGCTAACCCAACAGCAGTCTGTCACGGTATGTAGACACATTTAGGTCTTTCTCATGGCAACCAGTGCCCCACCACGGCTAACCCAACAGCAGTCTGTCACGGTATGTGGACACATTTAGGTCTTTCTCATGACAACCAGTGTCCCACCACGGCTAACCCAACAGCAGTCTGTCACGGTATGTGGACACATTTAGGTCTTTCTCATGACAACCAGTGTCCCACCACGGCTAACCCAACAGCAGCCTGTCACGGTATGTGGACACATTTAGGTCTTTCTCCTGACAACCAGTGTCCCACCACGGCTAACCCAACAGCTGTCTGTCACGGTATGTGGTATTAACCCAACAGCAGTCTGTCACGGTATGTAGACACATTTAGGTCTTTCTCATGACAACCAGTGCCCCACCATGGCTAACCCAACAGCAGTCTGTCACGGTATGTGGACACATTTAGGTCTTTCTCCTGACAACCAGTGTCCCACCACGGCTAACCCAACAGCTGTCTGTCATGGTATGTGGTACTAACCCAACAGCAGTCTGTCACGGTATGTAGACACATTTAGGTCTTTCTCATGACAACCAGTGCCCCACCACGGCTAACCCAACAGCAGTCTGTCACGGTATGTAGACACATTTAGGTCTTTCTCATGACAACCAGTGCCCCACCACGGCTAACCCAACAGCAGTCTGTCACGGTATGTAGACACATTTAGGTCTTTCTCATGACAACCAGTGCCCCACCACGGCTAACCCAACAGCAGTCTATCACGGTATGTAGACACATTTAGGTCTTTCTCATGACAACCAGTGCCCCACCACGGCTAACCCAACAGCAGTCTGTCACGGTATGTAGACACATTTAGGTCTTTCTCATGACAACCAGTGCCCCACCACGGCTAACCCAACAGCAGTCTGTCACGGTATGTAGACACATTTAGGTCTTTCTCATGACAACCAGTGTCCCACCACGGCTAACCCAACAGCAGTCTGTCACGGTATGTAGACACATTTAGGTCTTTCTCATGACAACCAGTGCCCCACCACGGCTAACCCAACAGCAGCCTGTCACGGTATGTGGTACTAACCCAACAGCAGTCTGTCACGGTATGTAGACACATTTATGTCTTTCTCCTGACAACCAGTGCCCCACCATGGCTAACCCAACAGCAGTCTGTCACGGTATGTGGTACTAACCCAACAGCAGTCTGTCACGGTATGTAGACACATTTAGGTCTTTCTCATGACAACCAGTGCCCCGCCATGGCTAACCCAACAGCAGTCTGTCACGGTATGTGGACACATTTAGGTCTTTCTCATGACAACCAGTGCCCCACCACGGCTAACCCAACAGCAGTCTGTCACGGTATGTGGACACATTTAGGTCTTTCTCATGACAACCAGTGCCCCACCACGGCTAACCCAACAGCAGTCTGTCACGGTATGTAGACACATTTAGGTCTTTCTCATGACAACCAGTGCCCCACCACGGCTAACCCAACAGCAGTCTGTCACGGTATGTAGACACATTTAGGTCTTTCTCATGACAACCAGTGCCCCACCACGGCTAACCCAACAGCAGTCTGTCACGGTATGTAGACACATTTAGGTCTTTCTCATGACAACCAGTGTCCCACCACGGCTAACCCAACAGCAGTCTGTCACGGTATGTAGACACATTTAGGTCTTTCTCATGACAACCAGCGTCCCACCACGGCTAACCCAACAGCAGTCTTTCACGGTATGTAGACACATTTAGGTCTTTCTCATGACAACCAGTGCCCCACCACGGCTAACCCAACAGCAGTCTGTCACGGTATGTGGTACTAACCCAACAGCAGTCTGTCACGGTATGTGGTACTAACCCAACAGCAGCCTGTCACGGTATGTGGTACTAACCCAACAGCAGCCTGTCACGGTATGTGGTACTAACCCAACAGCAGCCTGTCACGGTATGTGGTACTAACCCAACAGCAGTCTGTCACGGTATGTGGTACTAACCCAACAGCAGTCTGTCACGGTATGTGGTACTAACCCAACAGCAGCCTGTCACGGTATGTGGTACTAACCCAACAGCAGCCTGTCACGGTATGTGGTACTAACCCAACAGCAGCCTGTCACGGTATGTGGTACTAACCCAACAGCAGCCTGTCACGGTATGTGGTACTAACCCAACAGCAGCCTGTCACGGTATGTGGTACTAACCCACCAGCAGCCTGTCACGGTATGTGGTACTAACCCAACAGCAGCCTGTCACGGTATGTGGTACTAACCCACCAGCAGCCTGTCACGGTATGTGGTACTAACCCAACAGCAGCCAGTCACGGTATGTGGTACTAACCCACCAGCAGCCTGTCACGGTATGTGGTACTAACCCAACAGCAGCCAGTCACGGTATGTGGTACTAACCCAACAGCAGTCTGTCACGGTATGTGGTACTAACCCAACAGCAGTCTGTCACGGTATGTGGTACTAACCCAACAGCAGCCTGTCACGGTATGTGGTACTAACCCAACAGCAGCCTGTCACGGTATGTGGTACTAACCCACCAGCAGTCTGTCACGGTATGTGGTACTAACCCAACAGCAGCCTGTCACGGTATGTGGTACTAACCCACCAGCAGCCAGTCACGGTATGTGGTACTAACCCAACAGCAGCCAGTCACGGTATGTGGTACTAACCCAACAGCAGTCTGTCACGGTATGTGGTACTAACCCAACAGCAGTCTGTTATGGTATGTGGTACTAACCCAACAGCAGCCAGTCACGGTATGTGGTACTAACCCAACAGCAGTCTGTCACGGTATGTGGTACTAACCCAACAGCAGTCTGTTATGGTATGTGGTACTAACCCAACAGCAGTCTGTTATGGTATGTGGTACTACGTATGTGGAAACCTGTGTATAAAAGATTCTTTGCTGCTGGACCTAATCTGAGAATGAATTTTGGTGAAACAGAAGCCCCTGTACATGTTTAGACCAAATATTTATTTATTATTATGTGGATTTTGTTACCTAAGCATACGAGAATTTGGGGCAGGGGAGGCAACTGCCCCTAATATTGGAGCAAAACCTTAAATTCGGACAAAAATTATAGATATTCGCGCAAAATGTGCTAACCTGAAGCCCTTTTACCATGTTTTTCCATAATTCTACCCTCAAAATTAGTTGTAATCCATGTAAAAATGTGTAGTGTTTCGTTTACAACCCTATATACATGTAGCTGTTTGGTAGTAATGCTAATATGAATGAATATTGTTATCCAGATTCGGGCATTTTTGTTTAATTTGGGTAAAAAGCAGCCTGCCCACCCACCCCATCCCCGTTATAAAAATGGGAGCCTGTATGCCTATGTTTTGTAATCCTTGCAATTTCACAAAGTTGGCAATAATATTCAGCAGAGCTTACCATTTTAGGGGAGCTATCACCATTAGTTCCCGGAGATTAATTCAAGGAACGGCATTTTTAGCTCCCCTTACCATGTAAATTTATATAATATCAACATACCGGCCTCAGTGACGCAGTGGTTAAGCAATCGGACTACAGGCTGGTAGGTACAGGGTTCACAGCCTGGTTCCGGCTCCAACCCAGAGCAAGTTCTTACGGGCTCAATGGGTAGGTGTAAGACTAACCACTAACCAACTAACCCACTGTCCTCGACAGACAGCCCAGGACAGTGTGCTTGAACCTTAATTGAATATAAGCATGAAAATAAGTTGAAATGAAATAAAAAATCATAACAAAAACATGGTAATATCTTAAATAGCTTCCTACAATCTGTGTCAGGGCAGCAATTAATCACGCCCCTCAATTTGGTTTCATAGCGAGATCCAATTAATGACATTATAAAGGTTTGATGTTTCTTTGTTTTGTACTTTGCAGACTGGAGATGAAAGCTTCATGTGTGAAAATACCACTGTCCTCGATCAAACTGCACAGTCTGCTGCTAACATCAGGTTCATCTGCCGCGTCTGCCAGAGGGCGTTTCTCACCAGACAACGTTTACAACGCCACGTGTTCACTCACAGCATGGTCAAACCATATCACTGCGACGAGTGCCACACTCCGTTCAGTTCACAGACGGCCAAGAACCAGCACGTTCGGATGATACACAGAAATGACTATCCCTTCACGTGTGTCCTGTGTGGGTTAGGCTTCTCCAGAATGTCACGTCTTGAGAAGCACACTGCAAAGACTCATACATGTTCCAGGCAATAGCGGTTACCATCTTAAAACAAGTGTGTTGTGTTTTCTCCTTTTTTTTCCCTTCTTTGTTTTAAAGCACTTGCCTGATACACGGTCGGTCTGGGGTCGATTCCTGTCAGTGGTCCAATTAGGCTATTTCTCAATCCAGCCAGTGCACCATGACTGGTGTATCAAAGGCTGTGGTATGTGATATTCTGTCTGTGGGATGGTGCATATAAAAGATCCCCTGCTACTAATGGAAACATGTAGTGGTGTTGTTAAACACAACAAACAAACAAACAAACAAAAAACCCAAGTGTTTGACATCCAATAGCCGATGATTAATAAATCAATGTGTTCTAGTGGTGTCATTATAGAAAGAAAATTTTTTTGTTAACTTTCTAATGATTACAATGTGTGGAAGTGATGGAGTTGTATTTCCTCTAAATAGTATTTGCATTTAAAGAAAGGAAATGTCTTCTTTAGCATATGAACTTCAGGATGAAGTAAAAATCATTGAAAGTTAAATACTAGTAACATCCTAGCTAAGAAACTAAAAACATTCCAGCTGTCAGCCTACATTCCTATGATATGAAAAGTGGGCCAGTACATGACATAGGATATTAATGGTGAGTTCCAGTTTAATGCCAAACTTAGCTGTTTGATGTTGTCATTTTTTAACCAATAACTGCATGTATATTTACATTATAACTAGGGCCTCCATGAGTCTAAAATATTGCGCTCAAGTACTCAAGGGTCAAACTCGACCCGGACCCGAGTACCCGACACTTACACTAGATGATCATGAGACTAAGGAATAAAGTAAAATAGCAATATGCATCTTACTTCCAGCACTGAACATAAATGCCAAATCATGCCATTGTATTGCATTTAGAAATCAGTTGATACGTTCAGTATTGTCACGGATGGACGGACAGATTATAAGGAGAAATTACCACATGATCACATAATTATTGTGTAATTTGTATTGCTGATTAGTTCCTGCTGAAATTAATGCTCTACATTGTTTCATTTGAACAGGTACTGGAGTACTGTGAAGCGACTCGAGTCTTGCTACACTCAGCCCGTGCTCGAGTACTCATGGAAGCCCTAATTATAACTCTTTCGAAGTGCCACATGCCATAACCCTATGTAAGGCCACATTATGGTGTTGCATTGTTTTGTACAATATTTGTAATATGAGGAAGTATCAATCCTTCATTCTTCAAAACATGAAATGCCATTTCAGTCTTGTACAATGAAGTCTGGGAGTCCAAATAGATTTCTGAACTACAGATACAAGTATATTCATTTTAATGTGATTAACATTCAGATAAATATCTCTTGTAAACCTTTAATAAATTATTTGTAGTTAGTGGGACTATTTCTAGCAGATTTGATAAAATGCTGTAAAGCAGATTAACCTTAACTTTAGGATGTACAGACTACTGGATGTCAGACATATGATAATTGTAACACTGCATTGTTTTCTCAATAGCAGCAAGGGACATTTTATATGCATTTTCCCACAGACATGATAGCACATACCATGGATATTGATATGCTAGTTGTGTAGCACTGGTTGAGATGGAAAATTCAAAGTAGATTGTACATACAGTGAAACCTCTTAAAAGCGGACACTCTGTAAACCGGAATTCCGACAAAACCTGGTGGTTTTTATTGTCCCTTTGTAAATATGGGTACAAAAGAGAACCTCTCTATACCAGATACCCTTAAAATCAGTGATTTTACTTTGACCCATGGGTGTCTGGTTTAGAGGGGATTCACTCTACATCTAAAGCAAATTGAAGAATTGTGTGTCACAGGGGAAATGAAGCTGCTGATCTGTTTAATATTGATAAATATTTAAAATATTATTAAACTCACACCTTCAATAAATATACTTTTGTCTTTCAGGCCTCACATATTCTTGCCCAGACCAGCACGGTTAAAGGGAACGAAGGAGGTTTGGTTAATGCAGAAACAAATGCCATCTACAAATCTACTCAGCACCCCCGTATCGTCTCACCCAGACGCAGCTCAGTGGTAAAGCACTCACTTTGGGATTGATCCCCGTCGGTGGGCCCATTGGGCTATTTCTCATCACAACCAGTGCACCACGACTGGTATATCAAAGGCCATGGTATGTGCTATTCTGACTGTGGGATAATGGAAATAAAAGATCTCTTGCTACTAATGGAAATATATAGTGGGTTTCCTCTGTAAGACTATATGTCACAATTACCAAATGTTTGACATCCAATAGCTGCTGATTAATAAATCAATGTGCTCTAGTGGTGTCATTAAACAAAACCAACTTTAACTTGTCACCCACCGAACTGGCCAACTCCACTGGGTGGGGCATGAAAACAAGGAGACGTAACTCATATGAGCAGCGCCCTCTAGATACACTCATGTTCAGTTGTAATTAGTGTATTTGGGCCATTTCAAAGCAGCCTTTCCAACATTTTAAACTTTTAAACTTGAGGTTGAGTAAAGGGAGAGGGCACAGCTATCTCAGCCCTCCCTCTTCCCTTCTGCACCCATCCCAGTGCAGGGGAAAATTGGTGGTTAATACCTTTCTAAAATTTTAAAGGCGCAGACCCTAGTTCCATCTCGTGAAAATGGACACTAAGTTTAGTTAATCTACAAACCTGTAACACATTTAGATAAAGTTACAGCAGAGTGAAACAAGAGTCTGTGGCGTTAAAACTGCCATATATCCTTTAAAAATAGACTACAACTCGAATCAATAACCGCTACTTCTCAGACGCACATGCATTTTTAAAAATATGAAACATTTATTTTGTGATATTAGAAACAACAAGATGACCAGAAACACTTCGGTTTTACGGATATGGATAATATGAAGAATAAAATATAAGTAATGTTTGATTTCAGTGATCATAAATGGCTCTAATAGTGAAACATGCTGTAGTGTTTCAAAACTATGGTTTGTTCCTTTAACCTATAATATGTATTTAAGATGATAAAGATAGTTACAAGTTG
This sequence comes from Gigantopelta aegis, assembly GCF_016097555.1. Taxonomy (NCBI): domain Eukaryota; kingdom Metazoa; phylum Mollusca; class Gastropoda; order Neomphalida; family Peltospiridae; genus Gigantopelta; species Gigantopelta aegis. The sequence goes on along the minus strand of NC_054708.1, from coordinate 7,160,829 downwards.
GTGTGCTAACAATTTAAATTTGTCTAGTCTGCAGCTGTAAGTGTCTTTGTCCAGTCTGCGATTGTATATGTCATTTGTCCATTCTGTGACTGTGTCATTGGTCTAATCTGTGATTGTAAATGTCTTTATCCAGTCTGCGATTGTATATGTCATTTGTCCATTCTGTGACTGTGTCATTTGTCTAAACTGTGATTGTAAGTGTCTTTATCCAGTCTGCTATTGTATATGTCATTTGTCCATTCTGTGACTGTGTCATTTGTCTAAACTGTGATTGTAAGTGTCTTTATCCAGTCTGCTATTGTATATGTCATTTGTCCATTCTGTGACTGTGTCATTTGTCTAAACTGTGATTGTAAGTGTCTTTATCCAGTCTGCTATTGTATATGTCATTTGTCCATTCTGTGACTGTGTCATTTGTCTAAACTGTGATTGTAAGTGTCTTTATCCAGTCTGCTATTGTATATGTCATTTGTCCATTCTGTGACTGTGTCATTTGTCTAAACTGTGATTGTAAGTGTCTTTATCCAGTCTGCGATTGTATGTCATTTGTCCATTCTGTGACTGTGTCATTTGTCTAAACTGTGATTGTAAGTGTCTTTATCCAGTCTGCGATTGTATGTCATTTGTCCATTCTGTGACTGTGTCATTTGTCTAAACTGTGATTGTAAGTGTCTTTATCCAGTCTGCGATTGTATATGTCATTTGTCCATTCTGTGACTGTGTCATTGGTCTAATCTGTGATTGTAAGTGTCTTTATCCAGTCTGCGATTGTATGTCATTTGTCCATTCTGTGACTGTGTCATTTGTCTAAACTGTGATTGTAAGTGTCTTTATCCAGTCTGCGATTGTATATGTCATTTGTCCATTCTGTGACTGTGTCATTGGTCTAATCTGTGATTGTAAGTGTCTTTATCCAGTCTGCGATTGTATGTCATTTGTCCATTCTGTGACTGTGTCATTTGTCTAAACTGTGATTGTAAGTGTCTTTATCCAGTCTGCGATTGTATATCATTTGTCCATTCTGTGACTGTGTCATTTGTCTAAACTGTGATTGTAAGTGTCTTTATCCAGTCTGCTATTGTATATGTCATTTGTCCATTCTGTGACTGTGTCATTGGTCTAATCTGTGATTGTAAGTGTCTTTATCCAGTCTGCGATTGTATATGTCATTTGTCCATTCTGTGACTGTGTCATTTGTCTAAACTGTGATTGTAAGTGTCTTTATCCAGTCTGCGATTGTATATCATTTGTCCATTCTGTGACTGTGTCATTTGTCTAAACTGTGATTGTAAGTGTCTTTATCCAGTCTGCTATTGTATATGTCATTTGTCCATTCTGTGACTGTGTCATTTGTCTAAACTGTGATTGTAAGTGTCTTTATCCAGTCTGTGATTGTATATGTCATTTGTCCATTCTGTGACTGTGTCATTGGTCTAATCTGTGATTGTAAGTGTCTTTATCCAGTCTGCGATTGTATATCATTTGTCCATTCTGTGACTGTGTCATTTGTCTAAACTGTGATTGTAAGTGTCTTTATCCAGTCTGCGATTGTATATGTCATTTGTCCATTCTGTGACTGTGTCATTTGTCTAAACTGTGATTGTAAGTGTCTTTATCCAGTCTGCGATTGCATATATCATTTGTCCATTCTGTGACTGTGTCATTTGTCTAAACTGTGATTGTAAGTGTCTTTATCCAGTCTGTGATTGTATATGTCATTTGTCCATTCTGTGACTGTGTCATTTGTCTAAACTGTGATTGTAAGTGTCTTTATCCAGTCTGCGATTGTATATCATTTGTCCATTCTGTGACTGTGTCATTTGTCTAAACTGTGATTGTAAGTGTCTTTATCCAGTCTGCTATTGTATATGTCATTTGTCCATTCTGTGACTGTGTCATTGGTCTAATCTGTGATTGTAAGTGTCTTTATCCAGTCTGCGATTGTATATGTCATTTGTCCATTCTGTGACTGTGTCATTTGTCTAAACTGTGATTGTAAGTGTCTTTATCCAGTCTGCGATTGTATATGTCATTTGTCCATTCTGTGACTGTGTCATTTGTCTAAACTGTGATTGTAAGTGTCTTTATCCAGTCTGCGATTGTATGTCATTTGTCCATTCTGTGACTGTGTCATTTGTCTAAACTGTGATTGTAAGTGTCTTTATCCAGTCTGCGATTGTATATGTCATTTGTCCATTCTGTGACTGTGTTATTTGTCTAAACTGTGATTGTAAGTGTCTTTATCCAGTCTGCTATTGTATATGTCATTTGTCCATTCTGTGACTGTGTCATTTGTCTAAACTGTGATTGTAAGTGTCTTTATCCAGTCTGCTATTGTATATGTCATTTGTCCATTCTGTGACTGTGTCATTTGTCTAAACTGTGATTGTAAGTGTCTTTATCCAGTCTGCTATTGTATATGTCATTTGTCCATTTTGTGACTGTGTCATTTGTCTAAACTGTGATTGTAAGTGTCTTTATCCAGTCTGCTATTGTATATGTCATTTGTCCATTCTGTGACTGTGTCATTTGTCTAAACTGTGATTGTAAGTGTCTTTATCCAGTCTGCGATTGTATATCATTTGTCCATTCTGTGACTGTGTCATTTGTCTAAACTGTGATTGTAAGTTTCTTTATCCAGTCTGCGATTGTATATGTCATTTGTCCATTCTGTGACTGTGTCATTGGTCTAATCTGTGATTGTAAGTGTCTTTATCCAGTCTGCGATTGTATATGTCATTTGTCCATTCTGTGACTGTGTCATTTGTCTAAACTGTGATTGTAAGTGTCTTTATCCAGTCTGCGATTGTATGTCATTTGTCCATTCTGTGACTGTGTCATTTGTCTAAACTGTGATTGTAAGTGTCTTTATCCAGTCTGCGATTGTATATGTCATTTGTCCATTCTGTGACTGTGTCATTTGTCTAAACTGTGATTGTAAGTGTCTTTATCCAGTCTGCTATTGCATATGTCATTTGTCCATTCTGTGACTGTGTCATTTGTCTAAACTGTGATTGTAAGTGTCTTTATCCAGTCTGCGATTGCATATGTCATTTGTCCATTCTGTGACTGTCTCATTTGTCTAAACTGTGATTGTAAGTGTCTTTATCCAGTCTGCGATTGCATATGTCATTTGTCCATTCTGTGACTGTATCATTTGTCTGTTCTGCGGTTGTAGGTCTGATGTGCGTAACCCATGGCATGCCTGGCCTGAAAACACTTCTTGTGGAACTTCCTGTAGAACACGGAGGCCGGCAGTGCAGCCCAGGCACTCTTCAAACACACGCACTGAAAATAGTCTGGAAGAGAAAAAAGATTCCTGTTACTAAATGCACACCGAACTAAGAAGTAAACTGCATGTTTTCTTTAACAACACCTCAGCACGTTGTTTAGTTGGTGGTTATTAGGAAAGGAAAAGAATGCTTGCTAATGACACATAAGGACATTGATTAGTCATGTACAAGTGGGGAATGGCAACTTTTAGAAATAATATGCGATTTGAAGCCCTAATGATATACCGGTACTCTACATAAAATGCAAGGATCGATCAAGTGAAGAAGAGTGGAATGTTTGTATAATGACAACCAGAGAGAGAGAGAGAGACAGACAGACAGAGAGAGAGGGAAGGAGGGAGACAGACGGAGAAAGAGAGGGGGAGGAACCAGACCAGACAGACAGCGAACAGGGATGAACAGAACAGTGCATACCATCATCTTTGATATACCAGTTATGAAGCAGATTTGAACAGGAAAAAAACAATGGTTTCTCAAGCATATTCATGTTCCTATCTCTGCAGGCATGTGTGCAAGGCAAGGGGGGGGGGGGTGATTGGGGGTCAAACCCCCCTGCAAAAAGTGAATTTTCTTTTTATTAAAATATATTTTCTGGAGGAATCGTACTGTAGGGTGTATACTACCAAATCAAATCCCATAGACGACAATAGTAACATAAGTGGCTAAAACTCCTACCTGCAACGTATCAATCGACATAAACGCCACGGATATAAATACTACCACCCCTCACCCTTAAAGTGAATCACAAAAAAGTGGGTGTCAAGCTGCTCATTTCTGAGATAACGGGTAGCGTCTATGACTACCCTAGTTCCGCACAAAATTTGAGTACTTTTTTTTACAGGTACCCCATACATGTTCCAAGCACAAGGCTACTTGACACAGTGGTACTAGATGAAATAAAATTGCATACATTTTTAGCCCAGATGAAACTAATTTTGTTTACAACCAACACACTTACATTTATAACCAATCACAGGACTTGTGGTGTTCACTTCTCTATCAAAAGTTCGGTGCACCTCCAACTTTGACCCAGCCGGAAGTTATTTGGTTTAGTACTACCTATACTGATAATATACATTTTTCAAAGTGTCCAGCTATGTGTTTTTATAACAACCAGGATCTGGTGAATTCTGACATAAGTGACAGCCTCAATGAAACTGTTGTTTCTACAGTGCAACCTAATATAATGTACACCTCATAAGGCATATATATTGTATACAGTTTTGTACAAATGCAATATGTCATATTAAACAACAAAATGTTTTAAAATAAAACTCCTGAAGATATTTACTGTCAGTTTGGTGTGTGTACTCAGGTATATATGTAGAGACAACAAAGATAGTCAGAGTACCTCTACTCTTTTAAAGTATTCCATTAAAACACATGCACTTGACTGACCCCTAGATTAGGAGACCTGAACAGGTACATCAAAGAAATATCAGTATTAAAAAATATACTGTGAGGAAGGAAACACCAACATGACTGTACCTGTATGAAGTAATAACTTAATGTTCTGGACATTAGTGTTGGGAGGAAATTCTGTATGCAGGGTGTGGCCGTCTTCAAGTTACCAGGTGTGGGAATTTCAAATCCATCAGCCATGCTGATTTCCATAATGAACCATCAAAATCATTGGGAGCCACCCATATTCCTGACTATATTTTATTTGTAGCCTACTGTAGTTGTAGCTTTTAATATTTGTGATATCTGGAATTATCATCCAGCTTTCACACATTTATTTTTGATTAATTACTTTTAAAAAAACTACTTTTAAATGACATAATTACCCGAACATCTATTTTATTGCATTATTTTCTAATCCAGATCAATACATTATGTATATTGGATGTATTTCTACAATCAGTAATCCAGCATTTTATTTAGCTAGTAACATTGGGTAATACAGCTTTAACAATAAAATAAATTACCAACTTACTCCAAGGCAGATAATCAAATCTGAAAAAAATTGGTTCTGAATCCAGTATAAACCTAAAATGGTCTTCATGAGAGCAAACTAAGTGATTATTAAAAAAAATATTTGATCTGGAGATCTTAAGGTATGTTTAACAAGATTATTGTTATGTATAACTAAGAACAGAAGGCACAATAGTGACAACAAATTTAATTATGTCTTTGGTGAAGTTTTTCTTTAAATTTATTTTAAATTTTGCATAAAACTACAAACTTGTCTAAAATATAACTTAGCACCCTATAAATATGTCAAAATGACAATAAAAATCAAGTTCTTTACAAATTTGAGTTTTCAGAATTTCATACATGAAAAATTAACTATGTTAATGGAAACTAAAGACATTAACCCACTATTGACACATGTTATTTTTAATATAAAAATAAATTGCTATTAAAATCTTAATTCAGGTTGCCTATATATAACACCATATTTAAGAGCAGTTGTATATGGCAAGTCAAATACCATGTAAAAAGAAATTATTGAAATATTTACAGTATGAATTATAGGCCAAAACCAACTTTTCCTCAGTGCTAACTTTGATTCAAACTCCATTCAGAGCCATGTACAGTGATTAGTGTCACGGTCAAGGTCATTGTGAACTTGCATGGTCCAGTGACAGCTAATTAATCAACCAGTATAGTTTAATTAAATAAAATCACAAATTCATAATATTTTTTATTATGCACGGAATATGTGCTATAGGGTGTATACTACCAAATCAAATCCCATAGACGACAATAGTAACATATGTGGCTAAAACTCCTACCTGCAATGTATCAATCGACATAAACGCCACGGATATAAATACTATCACCCCTCACCCTTAAAGTGAATCACAAAAACGTGGGTGTCAAGCTGCTCATTTCTGAGATAACGGGTAGCGTCTATGACTACCCTAGTTCCACACAAAATTTGAGTACTTTTTTTTACAGGTACCCCATACATGTTCCAAGCACAATGCTACTTGACACAGTGGTACTAGATGAAATACAATTGCATACATTTTTAGCCCAGATGAAACTAATTGTTTTTACAACCAACACACTCACATTTATAACCAAAGAAAAAAAGAAAGATATGATTTATTTAACGACGCACTCAACACATTTTATTTACGGTTATATGGCGTCAGACATATGGTTAAGGACCACACAGATTTTGAGAGGAAATCCGCTGTCGCCACTACATGGGCTACTCTTCCGATTAGCAGCAAGGGATCTTTTATTTGCGCTTCCCACAGGCAGGATAGCACAAACCATGGCCTTTGTTGAACCAGTTATGGATACTGGTCGGTGCAAGTGGTTTACACCTACCCATTGAGCCTTGCGGAGACTCAGGGTTTGGAGTCGGTATCTGGATTAAAAATCCCATGCCTCGACTGGGATCCGAACCCAGTACCTACCAGCCTGTAGACCGATGGCCTGCCACGACGCCACCGAGGCCGGTCATTTATAACCAATCACAGGACTTGTGGTGTTCACTTCTCTATCAAAAGTTGGGTGCACCTCGAACTTTGAACCAGCCGGAAGTTATTTGGTTTAGTACTACCTGTAACCCCCTTAAAACCTTCACTTGCCATAGTCTATACCCACCCTGCACAAGTTCTTGCACGCACGCACACACATGCATGCACACACACACAGACAAAGACACAACACACACACACACACAGACACACACACACACACACACCTTATCTACATAAGTACACACAGTCTCTTGACATAGCTGTGTGATTACTTCTGTGCTATAATCTACTGTTGGGTGCTTTGCCTACAGGGGAACTGCTCTGTGCCAGGAATAATACAGCCTTCCTACATCATCGGTACGACTCCCGTGACTGGTTCTGCACAACACAGAGCTCAATGGACATAGATGACAGTACTTATGAATCACCGTCAAATGAGATCAGGTGTTTTCAAAAGATGAACATATCCTGCCCCCACTGGTAGCATCTAACATGAGTATATTTTATAGTTGTAAAGTTTGTTCTTTTCATATCAACTATGAAGATTATGTAATTTTGTAAAAAAAAAAAAAAAAATTCATGAAAGCGTGCACTAGGTGAAAATAGGGTATGTCATCGGACATGATGTCAGTCAGTGTTTTGTCGTATTGGAAAATAGATTCTAACTGTGTATGTTAAATCTTTTTGAGAACCCTTAAGAATCCCTCAACTTCTGTGCTAGGAAGATATGGCATTCTTCGAAATCTGCATGCTATGACCATTCCTTAAGGGATCTTGGACACCAAAATGCGGGAGCAGAAGGAATATTGTTCAACACAAATGAGACTGTTGGAGAGCTGGAGTTATCCTTTTTGGTCAAACAGTTTAGTTTGGAGGTACCGGCCTCGGTGGTGTCATGGTTAAGCCATATCGGACATAAGGCTGGTAGGTACTGGGTTCACATCCCGGTACGAGCCTCGGTGGTGTCGTGGTTAAGCCATATCGGACATGAGGCTGGTAGGTACTAGGTTCGCATCCCGGTACCGGCCTCGGTGGTGTCGTGGTTAAGCCATATCGGACATGAGGCTGGTAGGTACTGGGTTCGCATCCCGGTACCGGCCTCGGTGGTGTCGTGGTTAAGCCATATCGGACATGAGGCTGGTAGGTACTGGGTTCGCATCCCGGTACCGGCCTCGGTGGTGTCGTGGTTAAGCCATATCGGACATGAGGCTGGTAGGTACTGGGTTCGCATCCCGGTACCGGCCTCGGTGGTGTTGTGGTTGTCATATCGGACATGAGGCTGGTAGGTACTGGGTTCGCATCCCGGTACCAGCTCCCACCCAGAGCGAAGTTTAACGACTTAATGGGTAGGCCACTACACCCACTTCTCTCTCACTAACCACTAACAACTAACCCACTGGCTGGGACAGACAGCCCAGATAGCTGAGGTGTGTGCCCAGAATAGTGTGCTTGAACCTTAATTGGATATAAGCACAAAAGTAAGTTAAAGAAGAAGTTTGGAGGTTAATGTCAATTTGAATCTCAAGATATTAAACTGATTTGATATCTTTGACAGTAGTTTATTTCAATGGGTAAATTGATGGAAGGTACATATGATATGTTATTGTGCTGTTGAATGCTAGAAGATCATCAGTGTAGCAGAGACCAGGGGCCTAATTCACAAAGGTCTCTTAGGCTCTGCTAGACAACAAAGCATCCTCTTTGCAAGTCTTTTAGTATTGCACTGCGAGATCGCAAAGTTGCGAGAGTTTAGTGAATTAGGCCCCAGCACCTTACCTGATAAAACACACCTATCTTTCCATCCCCATGTTTCTAAATATGTGTTTGTGTATGTGTGCATGTTGGTGTTTATTGTGCATGTGTGGGTTGCTCACCTTACTTATAAACACACACCAAATACAGTGAAACCTGTCTAAACTGAACCCTGGATACACCGAACACCTGCCAAGTTTCATGGTCCCAAATTCTAAATTGTGACCCTCTAAATATTGGATCCCGTCTAAATTGGATAAACATTAGGTCCTCAGTATGATCTGGTTTAGACAGGTTTCATTGTATACACCCACCCACGCACACACCCACGTACACACGCACGCACGCACACATACACACACACACTATACTTTGTAAACAGTAAACTATATTAAAAACGTTAAGAAAACAGGTAGTAAAAACAAGTTTTATTGTGGCTAAATATAAAATCATATTGTAATGGATGAAAGTCATTTTTCAGAGGATCCAGTGCAGGACTTGTGTCTGCGTATGCCCTGTTCTTTGAGGCGCGCCTGCGTGCACTTGTTATTGAACTTTTTGATAAACAGAGCTCGACTCAGCATGTGCCATCTCTTCTTGTAGCAGGCTTTATGGAAGAAATCTGAAAACAAGCAACAACTCTTTAGCTTGGCGACAGTAGCACAGATTAAAGAATTTAATACATGTGAATGTTTAAAGGAAGTCGGTAGCACAGATTAAAGAATTTAATACATGTAAATGTTAAAGGAAGTCGGTAGTACAGATTAATGAATTTAATACATGTGAATGTTAAAGGAAGTCGGTAGCACAGATTAAAGAATTTAATACATGTGAATGTTAAAGGAAGTCGGTAGTACAGATTAATGAATTTAATACATGTGAATGTTAAAGGAAGTCGGTAGTACAGATTAATGAATTTAATACATGTGAATGTTAAAGGAAGTCGGTAGTACAAATTAGAGAATTTAATACATGTGAATGTTAAAGGAAGTCGGTAGTACAGATTAATGAATTTAATACATGTGAATGTTTAAAGGAAGTCGGTAGTACAGATTAATGAATTTAATACATGTGAATGTTAAAGGAAGTCGGTAGTACAGATTAAAGAATTTAATACATGTGAATGTTAAAGGAAGTCGGTAGTACAGATTAAAGAATTTAATACATGTGAATGTTTAAAGGAAGTCGGTAGTACAGATTAATGAATTTAATACATGTGAATGTTAAAGGAAGTCGGTAGCACAGATTAAAGAATTTAATACATGTGAATGTTTAAAGGAAGTCGGTAGTACAGATTAAAGAATTTAATACATGTGAATGTTAAAGGAAGTCGGTAGTACAGATTAATGAATTTAATACATGTGAATGTTTAAAGGAAGTCGGTAGTACAGATTAATGAATTTAATACATGTGAATGTTTAAAGGAAGTCGGTAGCACAGATTAAAGAATTTAATACATGTGAATGTTAAAGGAAGTCGGTAGCACAGATTAAAGAATTTAATACATGTGAATGTTAAAGGAAGTCGGTAGCACAGATTAAAGAATTTAATACATGTGAATGTTAAAGGAAGTCGGTAGCACAGATTAATGAATTTAATACATGTGAATGTTAAAGGAAGTCGGTAGTACAGATTAATGAATTTAATACATGTGAATGTTAAAGGAAGTCGGTAGTACAGATTAATGAATTTAATACATGTGAATGTTTAAAGGAAGTCGGTAGTACAGATTAAAGAATTTAATACATGTGAATGTTAAAGGAAGTCGGTAGTACAGATTAGAGAATTTAATACATGTGAATGTTAAAGGAAGTCGGTAGTACAGATTAATGAATTTAATACATGTGAATGTTAAAGGAAGTCGGTAGTACAGATTAATGAATTTAATACATGTGAATGTTTAAAGGAAGTCGGTAGCACAGATTAATGAATTTAATACATGTGAATGTTTAAAGGAAGTCGGTAGCACAGATTAATGAATTTAATACATGTGAATGTTAAAGGAAGTCGGTAGCACAGATTAATGAATTTAATACATGTGAATGTTAAAGGAAGTCGGTAGGACAGATTAATGAATACATGTGAATTTAATGACATGTGAATGTTAAAGGAAGTCGGTAGTACAGATTAATGAATTTAATACATGTGAATGTTAAAGGAAGTCGGTAGTACAGATTAATGAATTTAATACATGTGAATGTTAAAGGAAGTCGGTAGTACAGATTAATGAATTTAATACATGTGAATGTTAAAGGAAGTCGGTAGTACAGATTAATGAATTTAATACATGTGAATGTTAAAGGAAGTCGGTAGTACAGATTAATGAATTTAATACATGTGAATGTTAAAGGAAGTCGGTAGTACAGATTAATGAATTTAATACATGTGAATGTTAAAGGAAGTCGGTAGTACAGATTAATGAATTTAATACATGTGAATGTTAAAGGAAGTCGGTAGTACAGATTAATGAATTTAATACATGTGAATGTTAAAGGAAGTCGGTAGTACAGATTAATGAATTTAATACATGTGAATGTTAAAGGAAGTCGGTAGTACAGATTAATGAATTTAATACATGTGAATGTTAAAGGAAGTCGGTAGTACAGATTAATGAATTTAATACATGTGAATGTTAAAGGAAGTCGGTAGTACAGATTAATGAATTTAATACATGTGAATGTTAAAGGAAGTCGGTAGTACAGATTAATGAATTTAATACATGTGAATGTTAAAGGAAGTCGGTAGTACAGATTAATGAATTTAATACATGTGAATGTTAAAGGAAGTCGGTAGTACAGATTAATGAATTTAATACATGTGAATGTTTAAAGGAAGTCGGTAGTACAGATTAATGAATTTAATACATGTGAATGTTAAAGGAAGTCGGTAGTACAGATTAATGAATTTAATACATGTGAATGTTAAAGGAAGTCGGTAGTACAGATTAATGAATTTAATACATGTGAATGTTAAAGGAAGTCGGTAGTACAGATTAATGAATTTAATACATGTGAATAGTGAGTAAAGGAAGTCAGTAGAGGGATTGAGAGGGAGGTGGTGTGTACTTATAAGACTATGTTCCCGAAGCATCCAATTGATACACCAGTGTATACAGCGTGTGAATCGATGTGAAAACATAATAGACCTTCAACTCCTAGTAAACTAAAGTTGTATAAATGCATTCCATTCAAGGAAATTAATACATCTGCAAATAGGTTGTAGTGGAGGTAAGCCTTGGGCTTAAAACAACAACTCTGTATTAGGGACCTCAGAAATCAATCTAATTAAAATTAGCTCCACTATTACATGTGGATCTAACAGCAGCCCGCTGGAGCTCATGTCCAGTTGACTTTTCATTCGACCAATCAAAACCTTACTTGCAAAATCATGCCAGTGATTTGAAATGAGTTTGAAAACATTCAGAATTATGCCGAGGATATACGAAATGATTTGGGTGAATTACGAAGTATGCCGGAAACTAATTTCAATATAAAATTTGCACGAAAAACAAAACAAAAACATGATGGTATAGCCATAAAATCTGTTTATACTAGTATACAATCCAGAGTTTATTACTGCACTTTCCCCCACTGTTTTATCAATGTTGAAATAGACCAACAAGTTCGCCTATTGCATAAATAGTCTCGCCAGACATTTTTAGAATTTGTATGCTCCCGAATAACGCTATAAAAGGCGAAGTGTAATTGGTCGATATTTAAATTGTTATTTATAGATGAAATGTCACCTGGACATGGGGTTCTACACAATGCTGTTAGATCTACTGGTGAGACCAGCAGAGTTAATTTTAATCAAATTGCTCAGAAATGGGAGGTGGGGGGGGGGGGGGGGGGGGGGGGGGGGGGGGCACCAGGGCCATGACCGTTACTTTTTCCTGTTATTGAGCCCAGAATGCTGGAAATGCCTTTTACCCCTCAGATTTTCATCCGCTGGCTATTGCACCTACAGTGGTGCTCACCCCCCACCAACAAAAAAAAAAACCCAACAAAAAACTATTAAAAAAATCTAAAAAAAATCCCCAAAGTTGAAACCCACACACACTTTCAAATACACCCCAAAGACTGTGTGTGTGTTAATACATGTATATTGATGTACCACTAAATAACAAATCAAGATATTTACATAAGTATTCTTGCTGATATATTTTCAGTTCAGTTCATTTGTGTTAGTAAAAACATCGGCACCAGTATGTAAATATATTTATTGTATATACACATAGTTTATGAATTGAAAACGAAAGTCAACATGAGAATGTGCATCAACTATTCTAACTGAAGTATTGCAACAGGTCCGTAGCCAATGGGGGGGAGGGGGAGGGTTGGTTGACCCCCCTACCAGTGACGTTTTTTTCAATATGACCCCGAATATCCCTAAGCAACTCTGGTGCTTCGTGCCTCACCATAAGCCTAAATGACACACACACCCCCCACCCCCTCTCAAAATCCTGGCTACGGGCCTGTGCAACTGAGCATTATCAAGACAAAAAATGTATCTATAAAATAAATTAGAAATGAACATCATGAACACGACAGCATCTAAAGAATGGCAACTGTTGTTCTTACAATGGACCACGCAGAGACTAAACATAGTGAAGCATTCATATCATTGATAGGTTGAGCTATTTTTGTTTCTTCTTCCCTGATTCAAAGATACATGAAGCCATGTGTTTATGTTTTACAAAAATAACATAACAATAAAATGTACAAACGGCCACCCTCATCCTCATCATGTGATGTCATATTCTTCTTCTAGCCAGTGCACCATAACTGGTATATCAAAGGCTGTGGTATGTGCTACCTTATCTGTGGGATGGTGCATATAAAAGATCACTTGCTATTAATGAAAAAAAAATAGTAGGTTTTCTCTCTAAGACTGTCAAAATTACAATTTTTTTACATCCAATAACCAATGATTAATAAATCAATGTGCTCTAGTGGTGTTGTTAAACAAAACAAACTTAACTTTAACTTTCATATGGAATATTCCTAAGTAATAGAAACCAAAATTGATCATGTTTTTGTAATGAAACGTGTATTTCAGTACTCTCAGCATTTCAGTATACACAGATCAGTATACTGTCATCTCTATGTTGTTCTACTCTGGTGATCTCCAAGCACTGCACTATTTCAAAAACACATTTGGCAAAGCGGTCTGTGTAGGTTTTTTGCCACAGCCAACAGCCTGTCTGGCTTGGAAACATTTTTGATGGAACTTGCTGTTGAAGCAATATGAAGACAGTTCCGACCAAGCCATCTTCAAGCAGACAGATTTCGCATACCCTGAAACAGAGCAAAAAGTTAAATTTAAAGTTTGTTTTGTTTAACGACACCACTAGAGCACACTGATTATTAATCACCAGCTATTGATGTCACACTTGGTAATTTTGACATATAAAGTGTGTTTTGTTTATATAGTCTTGGAGCAGAAACCTGCTATATTATCTCAATAGTAGCAAGGGATCCTTTATATGCACGATCCCACAAATAGAATAGCACATACCACAGCCTTTGATATACCAGTTGTAGGGCACTAGCTGGAACGAGAAATAGTCCAATGGCCATGGGCCTACCAACAGGGATCGATCCCAAACTGACTGTGCACCAGGCAAGTGCTTTATGAAACACAGCAAGGACTATAATGAGAAAATATCACAGAGTTTACCTCTACTTTGAAGAGTTTTCAGTCACTTGGGAAATAAGAAAAAGAGGGGGCTAGACGTAGCTCAGTGGTAAAGTGTTCGCTTGATGCGAGGTCGGTTTGGGATCGATCTTTGTCGGTGGGCCCATTGGGCTATTTCTCGCTCCAGCCAGTGCACCACAACTGATACATCAAAAGCCATGATATGTACTATCCTGTCTATGGGATGATGCATATAAAAGATCACTTGCTGCTAATCAAAAAGAGTATACCATGAAGTGGCGACAGAGGGTTTTCTCCCTCAATATCTGTGTGATCCTTAACCACATGTCTGACGCCATATAACCGTAAATAAAATGTGTTGAGTGCGTCGTTAAATAAAACATTTTCTTCCTTCATGAGAAAAACATTACAGAGTGCAAGGAATATGTTTACTATAGGTGTTTGGTCAACTCATTGATTTCCATTGTCAGAATTGTTTGTAAGGATAAATAACATCTGAAATCCTGACATAAAGATTTAAATGCAGGGCCATTGCCCCACAGAAAACAATCCGGGAAAAATTACAGACACTTAAAGAAAATTCTCTTCTTAATCATTTAAGAAGTTTTAGACTATTAACTACTCAGTTGCCCCCCCCCCCCCCCCCCCCCCCCCCCCAAAACAAAATCCTAGCTACAGCCTTGAAATGATGCAATAATGGTCCCAGGGCCCAATTTCACAAAACAATGTAAGTCTAGTTTTGCACGAAACGTAAATCTACGACAAAATCACAATCTTTATTACTACTAATAGTAGCACTAATATAGTTTGAAGTTCACATATTTCAATTTTTTTTGTCCTTAAAATGCTCCATTTTCTGTAATGGTGTAATTTCCTGCATGAAATAGATGCCAATCACGTGTAAACCTATTACCAGTAAAACAGCAAGTTGCAGACGTAAACGTACAATATTTTCTGAAATGGGCCCCAGGATTATTGCAATAAACATCAACTTAAATACACTGCTATAAGACTATGATGAGTCTTTGTGCATGAGCATTCATAGTTTGTCAACAATGTACATTGCATGTTTTAGTAATGGTTTTGTTTGTTTGTGTTTGTGTTTTTTCCTTTCAATATTTGTTATTTTAATATCATTTAAAATATTTTTAAAGTATATTTAAAGTAATAAAAATTATTGATATATAAAATATTAATCGTGAGGTCACACGGTGTGTACATTAGTTTTTATTCAACAAATGGTAAAATATTAAAGATTTGTGGAACATTTTAAGATAAAATTTCAAAATTTGCTTTGTTTTTATTATGCAAATAATTGATATATCAAGGATAATAAATGAGTTACCAGTTATTATCAAATTTATGTCACGAGTGAAATAATTTACAGTTGTCACGAGCTTTAGTGAATGACAAATGAACATTATTTCATGAGGGACATAAATTTGATAATAACTGGTACCGAGTTTGTTATTCTATTTATTACCTCAGCTATTTTGTCTCTAAAAGCCTTTATTTTCAACACACATGCACGTACATGTATAGAAACGATGTAAACCACTTTACACACTGTTGTGAGTATTGCTTTAACTTTGTAATTTAATCATGTTCATAGATAATTTTCAAAAACAAAATTTTATTTTATTTTGGTACAAAATCTATTATAAATTGTATTAAAATGACATTTTGTTATAAATTTAACACCAAAAACAGACAGCCGTAAACACAAACTCTTTAAATTACATGATGTTATTTTGTGTGTTTGCCAAATTGTGATGACGTCATATTTAGTAAACCGACAAGGTCATTGGTTTGTAAGAGTCCTATAGTATATTGTTTGTTAGACCAATGCAGAATATTTCCCACTGAGAAAATATGGAAAATACAGTGACCACTGGGGTGATAAATATGTTTATAAATCTGTTTGATTATGCAATATAATTTGTATTGGCTTAATGCTAAAAGGTTCTGTGTAACCGAATAATATGCAAATAACCGATTTATTCTATAAACAGATATGCAATTAAGTGAATTCAACTGTATAACCAAACCCATGTGTATAAGTACAGCTTCAGACAAGAGTACAAGTGAGGTATGTGATATGCCCATCAGGAGTTTGATGGAAAACCATAGATATTAAGGAATATGTTACGGGTATGATTAACTTCTAATTATGTGAATACAGACAAATTATTCGATTTATTTGTATCACAATGACCTAGTAATAGTACGCAACACACCGTCATACCAAGTTGTTCCTACATGTGAGGTTTGATGGTCCTGTACATGCATCTGTATGCAAGATATGGTAAGGACCAGGATTTACTGTTATGTGCAGTAGATTGTGAAAAGTAGATCACAGTGACCTAGTAATAGTACGCAACACACCGTCATCCCATGTTGTTCCTACATGTGAGGTTTGATGATCCTATACATTCATCTGTATGCAAGATATGGTCTGGACAAGAAAAAGTTAATGGACGGACGGACGGACGGACAATGCCATACTATAATACAACCCATTATAGATGGGCGTATAAAAAGACACACACACATACGTACACACATACACACACACAAACAAACACAAACATTAAAAAAATCAAAAACAAACCATCTCACATTCTTCCACTACATTTAAGTGAAAAACATTTTGACATTTCAAGTGTTTTTTTCTTTAATAGACACATTTAAGTTTAATACATGATGACATTTTAAAACTGTTTTCTCTCTTTTAATAGACACATTTAAATGGAATACATGATGACATTTGAAAACTGTTTTCTCTTTTTTAATAGACACATTTAAATGGAATACATGTTAACATTTATAAACAGGTTCTTTCGTCAACATAAAACAAGGTCAGTTGTCTTCCCACACTGGATCAACTCTGTCCAGCATCCCCCGTGACGTTTTCTTCCTTGTGTTCGCCATTTTGTCCAACATTTTCTTCGTCAAGCGTTTCGAATTGAGCGGACTCCAGCCTTTGAGCCTGGTGGATAACTCTACGAACACTGTAAAGTAAAACAGTCAGGCAACAGTTCTCTTTGATTGTCACAAGTCACCAACAACATGCACCAGTCAAAACATAAAACAATAATAGTGTCAAACTAGAGTCTCCACGAGTACGCGGGCACAGGAAGAGTCTAGCAAGACTAGAGTCCGTTCACAGGACTCGAGTACTCGTGCAAGGAAGAGCACTCTCATTTAATTCTATTTTTTACATCATTTTGCCATATGCTTGCTGCTGGTTACATTATGGGGCTATGAGATATGAAGGGAAACAAAAGACGAATGTGTGGAATACAATACAATGGCATGATTTGGCATCCATGTTCAGCACTGGAATTAAGATACATAATGCTATTTTACTTTATTCTTTAGTCTCATTATCATCTAGTGTAAGTGTCGGGTACTCGGGTCCGGGTCGAGTTTGACCCTCGAGTATTTTGGACTTGTGGAGGTCCTATGTAAAACACATCAGTGCAAAGCAAGAGCCCAAGAGGTTTTCCAACAACAGTGTAAGTCACAACAAAATGGTTAAGCTACAGTTGCATATACATGTATTTAAGTTTTTCATGTATATACTAAATGAATCTATGAACCGGTGTTCACATTTATCATTTCTGTATACCCGTACTCGTAATACATGCATGCATACTGTAAACCCATCTATTAAAGCACACTTAAATAAATTATTTTTGAAAGAACATGGCAAGAACATTGGAAAAGTTAGACGTCTTGCCCATAATGCTAATGATGGTGCTTTTTCCCCACAAGATATTTCTTGATCAGTGTATCCATAAACAAAATTGCTCGAAAAGTGATTCCAAGTTCGTGTTCATTGATCAGATAGTTCTTGGATGTCATGGAAACACAGACATGGCCGACACATTTTGATAACGTACATGTATATGAAAACATAGTTTTATGTGTAAAACTTGTAGCTTCAAGCAAGAGCCCAAGCACTTTCTCAGAACAGCACAGTAACAACCCAGAATGAATCACAAGGGTTTTTGACCAGTTAGTTTAGCCATATCTCTTCCTCTATGTATAAGATATATTTTTAAATGTGTGGGTGCCATGGTGGGAAGGCTATATATGTTCATAGCCCCCTCCCCATACTCCATGATAAGCTCTAGAAGAGCCTCAACTTGGCGCTCATACTATGATATGATACAAAACATACGAGTAAGTCTTTAAACAATATTTATTTTCATTATGAAATGGAATTGTTGAACCGACACTTCAACACCTATGTCTTGCATGTATAACATACATTAAATTTATTTTATAAAGAACAGCTTCAGATATACAACTGATATAACAGAAGCAAATAAAACACTACAGACAGCCATGTTAAATGTTTTATACGTCTATGGTCATATATTGGAGTACATTTAATACGAACAAATGCAAATGGCAACTAATATCACTTACAAGTATATGCCAGTGCAACATGAATAAGAACTAGGCACATGGCCAAATATCCATAAGAATCAGATATAGTGTATAATATGAACTGTAAACAAAACCATTGGTAATCATCAACTATTAATTATATAGGAATCTTATAATCTGAATAATATCTGAAAACATTAAACACTAACTACTACATTTAGTTTATCAAACATGGAAAGCATAATATGTCGGTTAAAAACAAACTTTTAGTTTTTTTATCTTTGACTTTTATCAAAAATATGAAAAGTGTAATGTGAATAAAAAAACAAACATTTTTCACTTTTAAATTTTGACTAATAATTATGATAATTATTTGATCTGCGTTTGACAATTTATCAAACACCTGAAAAATCCAACATGAATAAGAACTGAAAAATAGTTGTAACATGACTGTTAAATATAAAACATGACAATTACAACTTGAACAAAAACTAACAAAAAAAAATTAACCTGGGGATTTTCCCCATCCCAACCAGTGCCCCATAACTGGTATATCAAAGGCCATGATATGTGCTGTCTTGTTTCTTGATAAGTGCACATAAAAGATCTCTTGCTGGAAAAATTTAGCAGGTTTCCTCTAAGACTACATATCAAAAATAATCTATTTGACATCCAATAGCCGAGGATTAATAAATAATGTGCTCTAGTCAATGTTTCTGCCAGAAAGATAGAACAAATTTTTTGGGGATGGCGCTATGGAAATAAATGAAACCACAGTCAACAGAGGGTATGAAGGGGAGGGGAGGGCCTCCCCCAGAAAGAAAATGGGTTATGTTTAGGGTTAGGTTTAAGAAAATCACACAGTAATGATAAGAGTAATTAATTTTGTTAAAACGTTAACTTGAAACAAAACACTGCAAAACTATTTGGGTATGGCACCATACCCGTTTACTGGCCTCAGTGGCGTTGTGGTTAGACCATCAGTCTACAGGCTGGTAGGTACTGGGTTCGGATCCCAATCAAGGCATGGGATTTTTAATCCAGATACCGACTCCAAACCCTGAGTGAGTGCTCTGCAAGGCTCAATGGGTAGGTGTAAACCACTTGC
The DNA here is from genome assembly GCF_016097555.1 of Gigantopelta aegis. Lineage (NCBI taxonomy): Eukaryota > Metazoa > Mollusca > Gastropoda > Neomphalida > Peltospiridae > Gigantopelta > Gigantopelta aegis. Next base: position 7,141,180 of record NC_054708.1, on the reverse strand, counting down.
ACCGACCAGTGATCCATAACTGGTTCAACAAAGGCCATGGTTTGTGCTATCCTGCCTGTGGGAAGCGCAAATAAAAGATCCCTTGCTGCTAATCGGAAAGAGTAGCCCATGTAGTGGCGACAGCGGGTTTCCTCTCCAAATCTGTGTGGTCCTTAACCATATGTCTGACACCATATAACCGTAAATAAAATGTGTCGAGTGCATCATTAAATAAAACATTTCTTTCCATACCTGCTTTACCCTCTGGCAGAAACCCTGCTAATGGTATCATTACATAAAACAAATGTTAACTGAATGCAATATTTTTAAAAAAGAGAAGAAAAAAAGGAAAACAATGTTAACCATTGGTTCCTAAAAATCATAATAAGCATGTCACCAACTATCAGCAGTTAAATGTCCATTTCTTTAATAGTTCTAAAATGTCCTTTTAACAACAGACAGGTGTTCAGCTTTATTGCATTGTTACTTAAATCAGCAGACAAAGAGCCCCATCTTTCTGTCGCCCATGGCTAGTTAACAGATCTTTATGTTACCTAGGTTAACGATTGCATCAATATTATGTCAGTGTATGGAGTGTTGCAGGAGGAAAATAATGGATCTATTGTAAATGGTAAAATAAATATAGCAATCTTGGGATCGCAGTTTCAACTATCACAAAGTATGATAAGACAGCAGTACATCCATTTCTTATGTTCTTCTTAATTGTAAAGTAGCAGGTTTTTTTTGTTTGTTTTTTTAACCAATGTTTAAGAAGTGGGATTACTGTTTTGCCCCCTGCACTATCCTCTGACATACAACAAGTGTCTTAATTAACTGAGCCCAAAGAAAACTTCTTCCGTGAGTTTGTTATCTTGTCCTTGAATTTTGCATGCATGTGTTTTGTTTCCATGTGAGTCCAGCCTGCCAGCCTGGATAACGAATTGACGAACTCTGCAAATAAAACAATCACAATCAGCCAACACCTACAATGTATTGATCATCATGGTCGTTTTCAGAACTCTGCAAATAAAACAATCACAATCAGCCAACACCTACAATGTACTGATCATCATGGTCATTTTCAGAACTCTGCAAATAAAACAATCACGATCAGCCAACACCTACAATGTATTGATCATCATGGTCGTTTTCAGAACTCTGCAAATAAAATAACATCGATCAGCCAACACTTCAAATGTATCACCAACTCATGACTGGTATTACAAAGGTCGTGGTATGTGCTGTCCTTTCTATGGGAAAGTGCATATAAAGGATCCCTTGTTGCCAATGGAAAAATGTGTGTGTGTGTGTGTGTGTGTGTGTGTGTGTGATTGTATCAAGACATACTCCCTCCAAAAATTTATTGGAAATCAAAGAAAATTTTGACCCCCAAAACCCATCCCCTGCACATATACCTGAGTAGGCAATTTTTAATAAGTAAATGTTATTTAGTGGTGTTAAGCAAAAAGAAAAGGTATCGTGAGTTGTTTTCATACAGTTGTACCACATATAGTTTAATCTGAGGTTAAAGGTTACAGGTACATTCAAGGGTTAGAATCTGCAGTCAATTCTGATGTTTAGGCCTTGTATTGCTTGAACATAAATAGTAAAATACTGATAATACTCGATCCACAGCCTACTGTGCAGCAAACAAGGCAATAAAAGAACACTGCAAAGATGAATGGTTATATTCCTGAACACCTCGAAGACAAATGGCAGATACCGAGATTTTCAGTAGAGCGGCTTTGTTTTGTGAGGTATTTGGAAACTCAAACTCATAATACTATTTAAAGTTATAAATCCTTCATCAATAACAACAAAAAACTGTTCGACAATATACCGTACTTATAAAACTTTATTCAACTACCACTACTTAACAGGAGTCAAGTTTGGCTGACATCCCTGCCTGAATCAAAACCTTCTGGACTATGATTGACTCAAAACTATTAGAAGATCCCTGTTATACTTGACAGGTTTTTCCCATACTTGAAGCAAAGAAGAATGTTCTCTGAAATTCCATAAATGTTCCAAGATATTTGAGATATATCTTAATCCATTCATACTGTTCTTTATTATACATGTACTTTACAAGGGAGTCTAAATCATAGAACATTTGTGTGCAGTAAATCCACTCTGGACTTTCCCATGTCTGTAGTTTAAAGTACTGTTGTTTACAGTACTGTTCCCACCACTGAAGACATCTTCTCTATCTATAAACATTCAGTTGCAGCTTCTGAAGAGTTTGTTAAGCAGATCATTTCTTGGCATCTTTCTCACTTAGTTATTGCCTCATATTCATCAACACATTTTCCAGTCTTTGTTTTCCAGTATGTCTATGGATGTCTGCTTTATTCATCAACACATCTTCCAGTCTTTGTTTTCCACTATCTCTATGGATGTCTGCTTTATTCATCAACACATCTTCCAGTCTTTGTTTTCCACTATCTCTATGGATGTCTGCTTTATTCATCAACACATTTTCCAGTCTTTGTTTTCCAGTATGTCTATGGATGTCTGCTTTATTCATCAACACATCTTCCAGTCTTTGTTTTCCAGTATGTCTATGGATGTCTGCTTTATTCATCAACACAACTTCCAGTCTTTGTTTTCCAGTATGTCTATGGATGTCTGCCTTATTCATCAACACATTTTCCAGTCTTTGTTTTCCAGTATGTCTATGGATGTCTGCCTTATTCATCAACACACCTTCCAGTCTTTATTTTCCAGTATCTCTATGGATGTCTGCTTTATTCATCAATACATCTTCCAGTCTTTGTTTTCCAGTATCTCTATGGATGTCTTCCTTATTCATCAACACATCTTCCAGTCTTTGTTTTCCAGTATGTTTATCGATGTCTTCCTTATTCATCAACACATTTTCCAATTTTTGTTTTCTGTTATCTCTATGGATGTCTATTTCTCCTTTGTCTTAATTGATAGCCAATCAGGTTCTCACTTTCAGCAATTAGGCCAGGTGCAGATCCAGGATTTTTTGCAGGGAGAGGTCTACAGGCAAACACCTTGTATTGTACATTAACACTCAATGCTTCTTTAAAGTAAATGGAAATTCTTTTGTTCATTGTGAACAGAGGGATCCACCCACACTCCAACCCCCCTACCCCTCCACACACATCTGTCGGTTGTGATATTTCAAGTGACAACAGACTCAACTACCAGGCATTACAGTTCATGAAGAAAATGAAGAAGGGCTATCAGGATTAACGAAGCCGACTATGAATGGCTTCTTGCGCGCGTTGGTTACTTTGTCCTGGAACTTCTTGACAGTTTGTTTAGGATCCATCGGACTCCAGCCATTCACTGAGGTAGCCGTGCTCACGAACACTGCAATGTAAAACAACACAGGCAGATTTAACACCCGACACCGGCTCTAGTGGTACTGTACTGATGATCATCACCAACTGTTTCATCATTTACCTTTGTTGGGAATCCAATAGCTGATGTGTTTTTCATGCATAAGTGTTGCAGAATATACATTCATTCATTTGTTCAGTGCAAGATATTTAACACACGATATCTGCAATACAACACTCTAGTATCGTCCATTGAGAGATTTAACACTTGATATTTGCAATAAAGCACTCCCTGTTATTGTTTAGTGTGAGAGATTTAACACCTGATACTTGCATTACAATACTCTAGTATCGTCCACTGAGAGATTTAACACCTGATACTTGCATTACAATACTCTAGTATCGTCCACTGAGAGATTTAACACCTGATACTTGCATTACAATACTCTAGTATCGTCCACTGAGAGATTTAACACCTGATACTTGCATTACAATACTCTAGTATCGTCCACTGAGAGATTTAACACTTGATATTTGCTTTACAACACTCATTGGTATCGTTGAGTATGATAGATTTAACACTTGATACTTGCTTTACAACACTCATTGGTATCATTCAGTGTGAGAGATTTAACACTTGATACTTGCTTTACAACACTCACTGGTACACTTTAGTGTGGGCAGACGATTCAAAGTTTCAAAATCCTTGTCATAAATTGCAATATTTGAACTTACACAATTCACCAGTTTGGTTCTTTATTAAGTGTTTGCATAAATACTACAGATTGCAAACTATATAATTAATATAAAGCTATACCCTATCCAAAAGGAGTGTGTGTGTGTGTGTGTGTGTGTGTGTTTTGTTTAATGACAGCACTAGAGCACATTAATTTATTAATCATTGTCTACTGGATGTCAAACATATGGTCATTTTTGACAGTCATAGAGAGGAAACCTGCTACATTTTGTCATTAGTAGCAAGGGATATTTTATATGCACCATCCCACAGACAGGATAGTACATACCACAACCTTTGATATACCAGTCGTGTTGCACTGGCTGGAATGAGAAATAGCCCAATGAGCCCACCGACAGAGATCAATCCCAAACCAACTGCGCTACGTCCCACTCCTACAGAGAGGGAAACATACAGAGCGAGACAGACAGACAGAACAGAACTTTATTACACTCAGGCCGTTACAGAACGGTATATGAGGAACATGATACATAAGCTGTAGTGACAAGATATGGCTTATAGGAGACAATAGAATAATACAGACCCAGAGAGAGAATCATATTTTCTTAGTTTTGCAGAAAGTAATCAAAGGAAAGCATTATTATAATAAAAAAAAATATTAAAAAAATTGACAAAAGCTGTTTGTATCTGCACCTAGTAGATACTAAAATCTATCCATCTACAAGTACTTCTGGCAAACATTATTTCCACCTGAATCATGACCAATCAATGGTCAAAAGGTGGCTTGTAACACCCGAAAAATATGATTTGCTTGCAACACACTTCTAAAATTGGCAATATTAGCCTTACCATGTGTGCTGCGACCTCACCGTGGTGCAGGGGTGTAACATTCTCTTTGAGAATGGCCAATACAGCACAATTGAAATTTTGAGTAAAAGTCAGTATCTATCTGTGATATTTGTATTTTGCACAGTTCTTTACACTGTTTTTATTTAAATCTTGCATTTTTATATTGATGTTGATCATCACTTTATTTGTTTGCATTACCATAGTTTGACACCCAATAGCCGATGTATTTTTCGTGCTGGGGTGTTGTTAAACATTAATTAATTCATTCATTCATTCCATTACCAATCTGCATAGAGTGACTGGAAAAACCCATAATATTTCTACTCAAATCACCAGCAAAACTGAAGTTTGTTTGTTTAACAACAAAACTAGAGCACATTGATTAATTAATAAATCACCTGTTGGATGTCAAACCGATGGTAATTTTCTTGCAGTCTTTTAAGGAAACCTGTTACATTTTCTCATTACCAGAAAAACATCTCTTATTTCAGCACTTTGCCCACAGACTAGACTGTACATATACCATAACCTTTGATAAAGTCATGGGGCATTGGTTGAGATGAGAAAACAAGTCACTAGTACTGTAAATCATCAAATGTTAGCGTTCTTAAAATTTAGCGAAAACCCAAGAAGTGCTATATTGGTGACATAAAACTTTAGCGAGGTTGTCATATCAAACAGACAAAAAAATCAAAACACCTGAAGTCATAGGGTCCACTAAATATTATACTTTTGATAAATTTTGATATTATGCTACTTACAGACAACTCAAATTTAATAGAAAATTGTAGCAATGTGCATGCTAACCAGGGCTTCTAGATTATGGTAGCCCCACTCCCATGGTTAGTGATATTCAATGTAGGGCTAGTAAATAACTAATACAGGGCTTCTAGATTATGGTAGCCCCACTCCCACGGTTAGTGATAATCAGTGTTGGGCTAGTAAATAACTAATACAGGGCTTCTAGATTATGGTAGCCCCACTCCCATGGTTAGTGATATTCAATGTTGGGCTAGTAAATAACTAATACAGGGCTTCTAGATTATGGTAGCCCCACTCCCATGGTTAGTGATATTCAATGTTGGGCTAGTAAATAACTAATACAGGGCTTCTAGATTATGGTAGCCCCACTCCCATGGTTAGTGATATTCAATGTAGGGCTAGTAAATAACTAATACAGGGCTTCTAGATTATGGTAGCCCCACTCCCATGGTTAGTGATATTCAATGTAGGGCTAGTAAATAACTAATACAGGGCTTCTAGATTATGGTAGCCCCACTCCCATGGTTAGTGATATTCAATGTAGGGCTAGTAAATAACTAATACAGGGCTTCTAGATTATGGTAGCCCCACTCCCATGGTTAGTGATATTCAATGTAGGGCTAGTAAATAACTAATACAGGGCTTCTAGATTATGGTAGCCCCACTCCCATGGTTAGTGATATTCAATGTAGGGCTAGTAAATAACTAATACAGGGCTTCTAGATTATGGTAGCCCCACTCCCATGGTTAGTGATATTCAATGTTGGGCTAGTAAATAACTAATACAGGGCTTCTATATTATGGTAGCCCCACTCCCATGGCGAGTGATATTCAGTGTTAGGCTAGTAAATAACTAATACAGGGCTTCTAGATTATGGTAGCCCCACTCCCATGGCGAGTGATATTCAATGTTGGGCTAGTAAATAACTAATACAGGGCTTCTATATTATGGTAGCCCCACTCCCATGGCGAGTGATATTCAATGTTGGGCTAGTAAATAACTAATACAGGGCTTCTAGATTATGGTAGCCCCACTCCCATGGTTAGTGATATTCAATGTTGGGCTAGTAAATAACTAATACAGGGCTTCTAGATTATGGTAGCCCCACTCCCATGGTTAGTGATATTCAATGTTGGGCTAGTAAATAACTAATACAGGGTTTCTAGATTATGGTAGCCCCACTCCCATGGTTAGTGATATTCAATGTTGGGCTAGTAAATAACTACTATTGCCATGCCCGATGGCTAGTGAAAAAAGAAATGTTGCAGTTTAGTCTATTTTGTAAATATGAATATTCTGTCCCCACCCCAACCCCCACTGTTAGTGTTTTTAAGCTCTATCTTCCTCTTTAGGTGACATCCCTGATTATTACTATTATTTAGTAAAATTGTATTAACTTAAAGTAAAGTAGTACTAGTGAATTTTTAATTGTGGCTAGTAAATGTTTTAAATCACTGATCCCATGGCTAGTAGATTTTATAAAAATTCTAGATGGCCTGATGCTAACTAACTACATATATTGTTATTGTTTGGCTAATGCAATAGCATGTAACCATTACTGTGTATCAAGTTAATCACTGATAAAACAATTGCACAGTTTGTAGAAGCAGTCTGTTGTATGTATGTATGCATCTTTAAATTTAACGTCATCAAATATTAAAGTCTTGTATGGTCTCGCTAAATTCGCAAAGATTTTATGTTCACTAATTTTCTGATTTACAGTAACTCCAATAGTCAAAGGCTGTTGGACATATGTACACAGAATCTAGTTATGTGATTCAGTTCAAGACATGCAGAAACAAATTCACAGTATCAGTGTGTTCATTTTGACAAATACTACAAATAATAAGATATTGCAAAAACAGTTAAGAAAAGAAAACAAATTAACAGATTTATTCACTGTGTTGCTTGGACAATCACATTGTATTAAAAAGAAAATCCCGACATTCAATACGGCTATTTGTCATCTCTTCACATTCAATACGGCTATTTGTCATCTCTTCACATTCAATACGGCTATTTGTCATCTCTTCGTGCCTTCATTAAACCTTTTAGTTTTTACTTGTGCACTATATTTGATATTTGTTTTCCATGGCATGTTTTTTTGGTGTGGACATTTTCTTAATTGCAGGGGTCGAGTATTCATGTATGTCACGTCACAACCCATACAAGTGAAGCAGTGTGAAATTCTAGAACCAAACAAGCTGCTGGCTGCCATCCTGGACAGGATACTTCCTTCGTGAATTTGTCACTTTGTCCTGTAATTTCTTTTGCATCCGTTTAGAGTCCATTTCACTCCAACCTCTTTTCTTGCACACATTCTCCATGAGCACTGTAAAGCAAAACAACTACAGTAAAAAAAACTATGTATACCAGTGTCTTGTTTCTGTGTCAATAAACCAGTCTAACACAATATGAGAAACCAGTGTGAAACATCAACTGAACTTCAGAAATATTTCACAAAATGATATTAAAACATAAACTGAAATCATAATAAACTACACTTCTGTGGCCTCCATGCTTGTACTGATGCTAAGCAGTACTGTTGGAAGGTTGCAGATGTCTAAACACCATATATATATATATATGCAGGCTACATCACACATCCACACTGATGTGACACTCTAGAAAGGAGCAAGATCTTGGCCACTGTCCTCTAATGGATAAAGAAACTTCCTCCGTGCATTTGTCATTTTAGCCTGCAGTTTCTTCTGCACCAGTTTTGGATGTATGTCACTCCAGCATTTCGTCTTGGATACAAATTCGAAGAACACTGCAAAGCAAAACAACTACAGTCATGTAACGTCTGCATCTGGAATCTGCGTAATAAACCATGCCACATCCTTATTTAAACGAACACGAGTGAAGTCAGAAATTAACTGAATAAAACATTTTTTAATAAATTGGCAAAACCAAACAAGAACACCTGTAATGATGATTTAACATCAAATTAAAATAACTGGAAAAATCGGGTGTCACGGATCCCAAATATAACCTAATGGTGGGCACATGCAACAGAATGTTATTTTTTTTACATGTAACAAAGATAAAAGAAACTGTGTGGAAGAAACATGCATACACTAAATGCACGAATGCCTGTAACAGCAGTGATGAAATTATAATTGACAAATCAATACTAAAATTATTTCCAAAATTTCACCAGATACAATGTTCGCCACCAACAAATTATGTCAACTGCCAATAAAAAAAAAAAATCACTAAATGTTTGATGTCAAACTTTCCAATAAAATGTTATGTCTCACTAATAAGATGAAGCCTTTACTCATCAACAATGATGGTTTGACTCACTAATAAACTGGTGCCTGGCTTACAGTATAATATGTCTGGCATCATCAAATGATGGTCGACTCACCAATAAACTGATTCTTGGCTTACGTAAAATATGATGTCCAACACATTTGTAGTAATGTCTAGTAAACAAACTTCAATACAAGAACGAAGAAAAGTAAACTTAAAACGTTTCGTTTTTCCATTGTAGTAACATATTTCATTTTATGCTTTCAATAGTAAAATATATGGTCAAAAATATTTCATACTGTTATTATAGTTTTAATTTTTTTAATTGTTCATCATATTAGTAAGATTCAGCAGTAAAATAATCAATATTTATCAAGAAACTAAGACTAGAACATATTAAAAGTTATGTGTTTTGTTTAAATTGCCAATAAATATAGGCATGGCCCTTAAATGTTTCCATACTTTTCTAGAGGTCGTGCATTCTAAATATAGTGACACTGTGACCGTGTATAGCCTCGTTTTGATTGTCAACAACCAGAATTATATTCGTGTATGGTAAGTACTGGGGCTATTTTTAAGCATGGGGATGTCAGTAAAATCACGCTCTCTGTTATTTTATGACCAAACAGAAAAACTATGAATACTTACCCGGTTTACACACTTATGTATGAACGGCTTCGCGTTAATGTGCTACGCCATTCATACAGTGTGTAAAACGGTTTTGGTGTTTATCATTGCATGAACATCAAAAATATAAAGTTCAATTTTTAAATCTTGGTCACTTCCATCTAAGTTTGCTACATGGGCTTTCAGTAACTGGCTTACACTTTGACCAGTTTTTTGTGGTGTTTTTCCCCATCAGTAATTGTAAAGAACAAAACCAAAACGATCACGGTAAAAGGCAGGTCAAAGGAAAGTTTAAATAAGGTTGTGAATGCTAACCAATATTTGTTCTGTGCACAATGTTTTGTCGGACACTACATGGGGGTCCAGGAACCCTGTCTCACACTTTTAGCTGACGCTTTGCCCTCGGAAGTGTGAAAAGCTCTAGCTTGTTTATTTCTCATGTATTTACACTTGTCAAGAAATTTCTTGACAAATACTTTATGATGAAGATTTATCCATCTCTTCTTGTTGCAGTATGTGACCATGAACTCTGAAACAAAACCATATTGTTAGTGTTTAATTTCAGTTGTGGGGATTCTTAAGCGAAAGAACCTAATTTTTTTACTTCAAATATGTCTTTTGTAATATGTGTATACCAACAAGCTTTGTCAAGGTTTGTCCATTTAGTGTTTAACTTTAGATTTTGTATTCCATATTCTCTTAGAATATATTTATTGTGTGCTCACAGTGGTATAAATAACAACTGACAACCCTGGTGACAAGCATATTAGAAGAAAATAAGATTTCCAATTGAAATACTAGTTCTGACTCCTGATAAACCATTAAATATATCACCAGTATTTGGCTTCAGTTCCCATTTCCATGAGGTCATTCATGTCAAAAGCTGATTTTCTGCATCTAAACAACTCCTCATCTTGTCACAACCATAAAAACTGGTGTCAACAACTAGTCCCAATTGTGGAAATAACATTTATGTCCCTTGCATGTTGTTAGTTAGTCACAATATGTGCAACAACATAGCTAAACTGATCATTATGAAGAATATATAAATTAAGTTGTAGTTATTTCTATGATGTATTAAAAAAAACCCAAAACAACAACACCCAAAGAAGCATCAATGTAAACACAATCAACTTCTAAAAGACACAACACCTTGTTTCATTCATTTTTATTTTCAGTTTATTTATGTGATATCCATTTGAAGTTTTAGGTTCAATCAAGTTGTACTGGGCACACAGCTTAGCTGTCTGTCGAGGACAGGGGTTAGTGGATCTGAACCCAGTACCAATTAGTACAGGTTTAACCTCTATGCATGTTCGTACACTAGCAATATTTATTATCAGCAACACAAGTGAAGAAAATGATGACTTAATAGGCATAAGGCAAGTGAAGAAAATGATGACTTCATAGGCATAAGGCAAGTGAAGAAAATGATGAGTTGATACGCATAACACAAGTGAAGAAAATGATGACTTGATAGGCATAACACAAGTGAAGAAAATGATGACTTAATAGGCATAAGACAAGTGAAGAAAATGATGACTTGATAGGCATAACACAAGTGAAGAAAATGATGACTTGATAGGCATAACACAAGTGAAGAAAATGATGACTTAATAGGCATAAGACAAGTGAAGAAAATGATGACTTCATAGGCATAAGACAAGTGAAGAAAATGATGACTTAATAGGCATAAGACAAGTGAAGAAAATGATGACTTGATAGCATCCTGTGATAAAGCGCGTGCCTGATGCGTGGCCTGAAGAAAATGATGACTTAATAGGCATCAAGGAAATGATGACTTGATAGCATCCTGTGATAAAGCGCGTGCCTGATGCGTGGTCGGTCTAGGATTGATCTCCATCAGTGGGCCTCAATAGGCTATTTCTCGTTCCAGTCAGATCACCACGACTGGTATATCAAAGGTCCCGATATGTGTTGTCCTGTCTGTGGGAAAGTGCATATAAAAGATCCCTTGCTGCATCAGGATAAATGTAGCAGGTTTCCTCTGATGAACTTGAGAAGGAAATGTTTTATTTACCGATGCATTCAACACACCTTATTTACGGTTATATAGCATCAAACATATGGTCAAGGACCACACAGATAATGAGAGGAAACCTGTTGTTGCCACTTCATGGGCTACTCTTTTCGATTAGCAGCAAGGGATCTTTTATATGCACCATCCCACAGACAGGGTAGTACATACCACAGCCTTTGATGTACCAGTCGTGGTGCAGTTGCTGGAACAAGAACTAGCCAAATGGGCCCACTGATGGGGATAGATTCGAAACCGACCGTGCATTAAGCGAGCGCTGTACCACTGGGCTACATCCCATCCCCTCCTCTGATGACTACATGTCAGAATGACCAAATGTTTGACATCCAATAGCCGAGGAGAAACTGTTTTAAAAAAGATACTCTTTGTTTTTCTTGTTTTAATAATGTTTTTACAGGTTTCACTGTACATGCCTAAAGTGACAAATGACAAAACAGATTGAAAATTATTTTTTAAATCCTTTAATAATCATAATACTTACAAAATGACAAAGAGAAAATATTTATGACACAAGGACACTGAACAAAGAAAATATCTGTTAACCATTGGAGGATACCAAGATTAAATTTTAAACCAATTGGTATTTTGGCAACAGGATAGGACCACCTAAAAAATTCACAGTTCGTGGACATGTTTTAGTATAAACCATAGCAAATGTAAACAATGACAATGTATAACACACTTGAAAACAAACAGTTCATCTTAATTATGTTTTGTGAAATCTACATGTAATTTTCAGTAATTTTAGTGAAGTACATGCCAAAACACGGATTTCAAATGACTGCACTGTGTTGATAACTCAGTCTGGTTTCACTACTGATTCATTTGCACACAACGGTATTAGATAAAACTTAAAAGGTAACGTACCGCTTTCAACTTAAGGTACTTAAAGGAACTGTCCCGAGCTTTACACCACTATTAAGATTTTTCAGAGTAACAGAGCCTTGTTAACAACAACGATGGCAAATTAAAGACATTTTCTTCTTTAAAGATGCAGACCCTAGTTTCAGTCTGTGAAAATGGACAGTAAGTTTAGTTAATCTACAAACCTGCAAAACATTTGGATACGGCTATAACAGAGAAAAGCTGAAGTTTGTGATGTTTAAACCTGAAAATTTTGTCTGAATATAGACGAACGTGCGTTTTTAGAATTATGAAAATTGCATTTTGGGGTATTACAAAAAACAGGGATGGCCAGAACCACTTCAGGCTTTAGTAGTGAAAAATATGTTGTAGTGTCTGTCCCTTTAAATAATCAGTGTTGACACATTCAGCGGGTTTCTCATCGTCCTGGTGTTTGCAGTGGCTCAATCTTCATTTCATTTCAAAACAAATTATTCTTTGTGTAACTAAAATCCAGGGTCCATATTTTCGAAGCTATCTTAGCACTATGAAATCATAAAACCATCGTAAACGATGATGTCATTGTAAGCTGTAGTGACATCACAGCCTACAATGGTTTTACGATTTCACAGCTCTAAGATACTGTTGAAAATCCCTAGCCTGCTTATGCTTATTACAAACATTAAGATGGCCAAAAACACATTGAATATACAGACACTGATATTCTAAACAAGAAAATATATTTATGATATAATTTTAATAGTTGAAAATGGTTTATTAGTCTAGAACATGTTAAAATGGCAGCAAACTCAGAGCATCGTTCATCATTCAAGCGTAAACATCTCTACAAGTGGTCAACATTCACCAGTCATATCATGTGATGACATAAAGAATCAAGTCGTCGCTACAGACATGTTAAAACAAACATCCCACCCCTACCCCTATTCTGTACAAAACAATTTCAGGAAAATGTATTTACAAAAATATTTACACAAACGTGGACAGGATGAAGTCCAGTGGTAAAGCGCTGACTTGATGCTCAGTTGGTCAAAGATTGATCCCAGTCGGTGGGCCAATTCTCATTCCAGCCAGTGCACCACAACTGGTATATCAAAGGCCATGGTATGTACTGTCTTTCTGTGGGATGATGCATATAAAAGATTCTGTTCTATTAATGGAAAAATGTAGTGGGTTTTCTCTCTAAGACTATATGTCGGAATTATTCAATGTTTGACATCCAATAGCTGATGATTAATAATCAATGTGCTCTAGTGGTGTCATAAAACAAAACACACTTTATTCACACAAAGATTTGTTAGTGATCATGCTATCTTATTGGATGTAATTCTCATAAGTAGTCTTCTACATTTTGTCATTACAAAATGGGATCTTTTATGTTCACTTTCCCACAGACAGGACAGCACACATCACAGCCTTCGATATACCAGTCATGGAGCATTGGTTGGGATCAAAGAAGGGGATTCGAAGGAGGCACCTTAATTCACTTCAATTATTGTATGCCTAGTATCGCGACCACATCTTTTCTCTCATGCACACATCATCATTTAACTCTATGAGTTTTGGGTGATGATGATAACTAGTTTAACGTGCCCATATACCACTAGGGTTTCGAACACGCCCATCCCGAGTCCGACCTCCGATAAGATTGGTGGCCTGACTCGGGATGGAGGGGGGGGGGGGGGGGGGGGGGGGTGAGGATGGGGTTGAAAATGGGTAGAATTTTGAAAATAGCAATTAGTAAAAAAGTTAATTGAATAAATAAAATAAATAAAAAGGTTACAAGCCAAAATAAAAAAGAATTGACTGCTCGGCCGAATATTTATATAATTTGGAGCATTTTAGAAGGACAGTCCAAAATTAAATAAGAGAAAGAAGAGAGGATTGAACTATTTAATAACATTAAAAAAAAGAAGTAATTTCGACATAAAATTTTGAACGCAGATCTAAAAGTTTAAAGTCCGATCGATAGGTCCACGCGAGTGGCCTCGTTAAGACCATTTGGGTGCACAGCTTAAAGGGACGAGATGGGTTGCATCCCGTCAAGAAAACCCCTAGATTGACAGTCGATAGATGTTGAAGGTGTAGTGCCGTGCTGAAATACAGATCTTGGGAAGCCGGATTCGTCTGAACGAGAGAGAGTATCAGACTAGGGTATAGTCCAGTCGTCATGGGTTGGTATAATGGTGCGGACGGGCCCGACTCCGGAGGATATGAGATGGTATTGCTTTAAAGTCTAGAAAAAGAGTAGTAGGGGCCGACCCCGCTTCCTATTTCTTCTTAGAGTGGGGCGGTCAATCTTCCAGTGCTGCTAGGACAGGCTCGGACATGTAGAGACTAAACGCGAACAACCGTGGAGTTCTGCAGAATGGCCGTCATACAAGTCACGAAAAAACAAGTCGACAGTCAGACGGAGAAATGACGTGGAGGCAAGGAATCTCGCTAAAAAAGAATCCAACCTGGTAGTGCAGGCTGTCGAAACGAGAAGCGTTCCAGCGTTCAATCAGTTCCAATGGCCGCATACATCCCAGTAGAAAACTTCATTTTGCTGACAAAAACAACGAAATGAAGGACCCCCAAGTCGAGCACATGAAAGCACGTGCAGTGTGCACAAGCAAATGGGTGAATTAAAACACTGACCCTACTCATTTGATTCATTCTGGAATACAAGTAGCTCTAATTAAGATAACCTGTCATGTTTCTCAATATGTAGGACATAGAGATTATTATACAAGTTTGTGTGTCGTACTGATTTTACGAAATGAGTGTCAGGATTGTTGTTTTGCCTGAGCGAGAGCAATACATGAATCCTGAGTATGGCACACACGTGCGAGTGTAATAATTTCTTTATTATCCATATCATTATTGTTATTTTTTTTATGAATAACAAGGACCATTTCAAAATGCTTCAACCACAACTAGAAGGAGTAAAGTTTGTTTTATTTAACTACGCCACTAGAGCACAGTGATTTTTTATCTTATCATCGGCTATTGGACGTCAAACATATGGTCATTCGGACACTGTTTTTTAGAGGAAACCCGCCGTCGCCACATAGGCTACTCTTTTACAACAGGCAGCAAGGGATTTTTTATTTGCGCTTCCCACAGGCAGGATAGCACAAACAATATTTCATTGAACCAGTTATGGATCACTAGTCGGTGCAAGTGGTTTACACCTACCCACTGAGCCTTGCGGAGCACTCACTCAGGGTTTGGAGTCGGTATCTGGATTAAAAATCCCACGCCTCGACTGGGATCCGAACCCAGTACCTACCAGCCTGTAGACCAATGGCCAAACCATGACACCACCAAGGCCAGTACAACTAGAAGGAGACAATAAAATGACGTCATATTCCACATGCAAAGTTTTAGCTAGGACTGAGGAAAACAAAGTCATGTTATGACGTCGCTTCCCAAAATTACATCATTACACTTGTTATTACATGTGTGCTTCGTATGATTATTATTAACCCAGTTTTGTTGAACCACGTGGATAATAAATGGTTATAACAATATGGCTCTTGGACTTGAAACTCATCAAAGACATCATTTTATGAATGTGGCCAATGTGGCTAGAATAAAATCATAGGAATCTGGATGGACATCCAGACATTTTAATTAACAAATAAAAGTTTCAATAATAGTTTCCTAACGTTTTAAAAAAAATAAAACATAATTTATATAACACAAAATACATATGGATTTAACACATACTAAATTATGTACATGAACAATGAAGAAATATTTCTTCAAAAGTTTTTTTTAGAAAACTACAAGGAATAGTATAATTATTTAGTGTTAACATAGAAAGGTCATTGTGTCTATTTTGTCAAATGCAGATATACAAAGCTGCCAAATATGCTAATATTGGTTATAAGTATGTAGACCAGCTTTTGATATACCAGTGGTGGAGTAACAGTTGGAATGGGAAATAGCCCCAAGGGCTCATGGACCAGAATCAATCCTATGACCTATCAAATTACAAGTAACTAAGCTCTCTACTTTGAAGGTGCACCCACTTGTGGAAACACAAAATGAAAAGCCTTATGTCTACAAGCAATATTCAAAACAACGCATTCTTGAACTAATTTAAACAGCGTGTAAACATTTATAATATACAAGTTCCAAGATCAAGCATTACTCAATAGGACTACATGTAGGACCAAATTAAATGTATCCCTCATATGAGGTAACAGTTTCCATTCCAAGTGTTTGTGAACCAGTGTGTTGTTCATGTCGTTTTGTCTTCAGTCTAGAATAGGTACATTTGTTAATGACTTTTCGCAGAAAATGCTTGAAACCCATTGGCTGCCATCTCTTCTTCAAGGTCACAGATTTGAGGAACTCTGAAAGAAAATCATGTTGTTATTCCCAGAGTTACGATTCTATGTGTTGGAAATTTATAGTGCAGACACATAGCTATTGTCCAGAACTTGGCTACTGTAAGTCCAGAAAACATAACATATGGAAATACCCATTTTAGAAATGGTCAGCTGTCCATCACATGCTGGTTTTAAGGGGATCAACACAGATCTAAACTTGTATCACATCATACATGACAGATGTACTTTTCCCCAACAGATTATTTGAATATAAAAATGCAAATTAGGTAAAGGTGACAAAATGCTTTACAATAAAGCATCACCATAGCTGGTTGATAAAATTTAAAAACACCATTTTTGAGTGGTTTCTGATGCCCTGGGTCTTGTTGAAATTCCATATTACCAGTAAATTAAGTATTAATTTAGTTCATTACAATCTGATCATCTTTATCCTTTCATCCCTCAATGTTTTCATTTCTCCCTCCTTCCCATCCCCACATCAAAGGACATGGTATGTACTATCCTATGGGGAAATTCATTTAAAGATCCCTTGTTATTTTTTTGCTCCTAGCAACCTGTATGGCAGCAATTTTTCCACGCTCATTCTTGACTACCGGTAATATAATCAAGTTGGACATAATAACTGCACCAGTAGTTTAAAAAATATGTTCAAGTTTTTGTTAAACGAAATATTCCTATTCTCGTTCCTCCACATGTAGTTGGCCTCAGACCACAATTAATTTCGCTATATGTTTCTATATAGCCTTAGTGGCTATAACATTTTTATTAATATAAGCAGGCCCATGAAGTTTTGTATGTACCTTTGCCTGCATGGGGGACACATACCCTGAAAAGGACAACCCCTGTTGTCCAGCTCTTTCTCCCAGCATATTGGTTTAAACAGACACACCCTCTAAACCAGGCCGGAGTACACCCATTTTACACAAAAAGCACTACTTTTGCATGGGCCGGAATTACCACAAACAAGTCTTCAATGTCAACAAGTTACACATGTTTACAAACTACATGCTATCCCCTGTCACTTCAGTCAAACAGTTGCCACTTCATAGCTGTCTGCCATGAAATAATCACAGTCAAACAGCAGACTACTTGCGCGGTGAAACTTCCGGATTTTGGACAACCAAATGGGAAGATAACTGTAATCTGAGGCCTATCAGTCAATTTTTTCCCCTAAAAACTGGCCCACACTAATGCATTCCAATGATATACATATTAAAGCAATGCTCGGTAAGTATCGGTATGTCACCTTTAAACTGAGAGTATACAGAGGCTGTGTTAAAACACCTACCACAGTGCCTTGCCATGGCCAATTTTAGCAATGGAAACTTGAGGGACACCAACTTCAAAATGTAATAACTTTATCAAATTTTTGAATTTCTTCATACAATGAGCAGCTATTTTTTCTTCTACATATGTTCTATCTGCACAGTGTTGTCTTGGAAAGATTTTGAAATATTTAAAGGAAAACAAATCAATCATTAGATTTTACTTCATTTTTAATGAAATATTAAACTTAAATTTAAATTTTTGAAAAACAAAAAAATCTAAAACTGTAAAATTTTGCATTTTAGATATAAGTGGAGGCTTAGTAAAGATATGGTGACTGAATTCATGATACATTATTAGAAATGAGTCAGAGGGATGGTGAAAGTCACAAAATTGGGTCCATTTGCAACAAATGTTTACACACTAATTTCAGGAAAAATTAGACATGATAGGCCTCATATTCAATTTTGACCTGCTGTATTTACTTAATCTACTTCATTTACTGTATTGGACATGTAGCCACTTTGTAAAAGGCAAAACAGTCCATATAAATGCATATTAATATGAATATGCCCTACAGATATTACTTAGGTATACACCATAATATTTTTTTTGTTGACGACAACTTTGAAAATGAAGATTTTGTCACAAAATGCTGATATAAATCCTACCAAGAGGTACTTGCACCATATTTTTCAGTTTCCAGTGATAACTGTTAACAAGTGTAGTCATGTGCCAGTGTCTGGGATACCTCAGTTTGTATTTCTTGATTGGAAGGATGTTTGTAGTAATGACCACTGAATATGCATTATGGATTATTCTGCCATATGTATTACAAGCCAAATGTTAACCTTTTTGGCACATTTTCTGCAATAAACTTGACAAGTATACCAGCATCTGATTACTGAACACAATAAATACATTCAGACAGCATAGAATATTAGCCTATTAGATTTTCTAAGGATAAAAGACCATTTTTGAAAAATGACTGAAGTGTGTAATTTACATAAATGTAGGTGAAATGTATTATTAGAGTACTTAATCTTGTTAAAAACTGTATACTATTTATTTAAAGTGTTTAATTACATTTAGTAGTGATATATTCATTATATTTAGATCTTCTGTCCAATTGCAATAATTGAGAAACTCATTAAAATTCAATATGTAAAAAACATTAAAATCTCAATATTGACTAACAAAATCCAACTTTTGCTCTTTTTTTACCAAAATATTAGCTCAAAACTGTTAAAAAATATTGCAACAACCTGTGGTAACATCAGAGGTCATTTTATGCTATTTTGGAGGATACTGAAATTTAAAAGTTGAAAATTTTAATTTTAATTTTTAATAAATTCAAAAAAAAGGTTTTTTAATTTAATAAAATATTTAGAAAATAAATAAATTAGTTTTCATATTCCTTGTGGTATGCACAATCAGTCTGTGTAATTTCACCTCTCTGGTTATAATACTTTCATCAGAATCAAGCATTTAACCGGTGTAATGTGTGAACTATATCAGGCCTCAGACCACAATTAATTTCGCTATATGTTTCTATATAGCCTTAGTGGCTATAACATTTTTATTAATATAAGCAGGCCCGTGAAGTTTTGTATGTACCTTTGCCTGCATGGGGGACACATACCCTGAAAAGGACAACCCCTGTTGTCCAGCTCTTTCTCCCAGCATATTGGTTTAAACAGACACACCCTCTAAACCAGGCCGGAGTACACCCATTTTACACAAAACGCACTACTTTTGCATGGGCCGGAATTACCACAAACAAGTCTTCAATGTCAACAAGTTACACATGTTTACAAACTACATGCTATCCCCTGTCACTTCAGTCAAACAGTTGCCACTTCATAGCTGTCTGCCATGAAATAATCACAGTCAAACAGCAGACTACTTGCGCGGTGAAACTTCCGGATTTTGGACAACCAAATGGGAAGATAACTGTAATCTGAGGCCAGTTGATGATCTCACTGTCGCTAGTCTTCCACCAAGACCATTACTCTTCCCAGTCATTCAAATATTCACACCTCATGATACTGACCTCATATTAGACAAAAATCACCACTAATTTAGTCTAAATATTAGCTTTCTGAAGTCTGCCAGACCAAGACCATTACTCTTCCCAGTCATTCAAATATCCACTTCTCACAATACTGACCTCAGACTAGATAAAAATCAACATTAATTTAGTCTGAATACTAGCTATTTGAAGTCTGTCTAACCAAGACCATTACTCTTCCCAGTCATTCAGATATCCACACCCCACAATACTGACCTCAGATTAGACACAAATAGCCACTAATCTAGTCTGAATACCAGCTACATGAAGTCTGCCTAACCAAGACTCTTCCCAGTCATTCAAATATCCACTCCTCATAATACTGGCCTCAGATAAGACACAAATAGCCACTAATTTAGTCTAAATACTAGCTATCTGAAGTCTGCCTAATGTCCAAGTCTGGTCAAGACTCTTGAAAAGTTTGATAAACAAAGGTCCAGTTGATAAAGACTTTAAAACCAATTCAACAAGTCCTGGCTATTACGAGGTCATCACCAATTCAACGAGTCCTGGTTATTATGAGGTCATCACCAATTCAACGAGTCCTGGCTATTACTAGGTCATCACCAATTCAATGAGTCCTGACTATTATGAGGTCATCACCAATTGAACGAGTCCTGGCTATTACAAGGTCATCAACCAATTCAACGAGTCCTGGCTATTACGAGGTCATCACCAATTCAACGAGTCCTGGCTATTACGAGGTCATCACTAATTCAGTGAGTCCCGGTTATTATGAGGTCATCAGCAATTTAACAAGTCCTGGCTATTACGAGGTCATCACTAATTCAATGAGTCCTGGCTATTACGAGGTCATCAACCGATTCAACAAGTCCTGGCTATTACGAGGTCATCACCAATTCATCGAGTCCTGATTATTATGAGGTCATCACTAATTTAACAAGTCCTGGCTATTACGAGGTCATCACCAATTCAGTGAGTCCTGATTATTATGAGGTCCTCACCAATTCAATAAAGTCCTTTTTGCATTTGCCGCTTCTTCTAGACTGTGAACATTTATTAATAAACTTTCTTATAAACAGTGTGCGAGACATTGGCTTCCACTGGTTCTTCAAGCTCATGGTTTGGAGAAAATCTGAAAACAAACCATACCGCTCAGTCACTGGTTGGATGAATGGTAAATGTATACTAACAGACACAAAGCCTTGCATGTTTTAAATGTTTAAGCTCAACAGAAATGTAAGGGGATCACACACAAAAAAGATAACATTTTAATATTGGGGGTTGCTTAGTAAGATTTGCCCTAGGGTTAGGGTTGCACAATGATCTAAAATGGCAGCCCCCATTCAGAATGCATACAAAATATCAGCAGAAACCATATTGTAAGTTTTGGATGGAGAATATGGAAAATGTTTTACAAACAGAAAATTCACAAAGACAGAAAAGACAATAAGAAATCTAGAATTCTGGATAAATTAGGAAAACAATCAACTCTGGCTAAACATACAGTTTAAATTAAACCTTAGAATCTGGGTTCACAACTGAATGAATGAAACTATTGCAGTGATGAAAATGATATTGGACAAAAATGTTTAGAACTTTTCCTATACACAAACATTGGTTTAAAATGTGGTTTCATCAAGTAGGTAAATGGTTGACAGGTTGAAACCTGTTTGTAATCAGAATGTTATCTCGATGGCTAAACATTTGAATAGATACATATGTACATGCTGCAAAAGATTCAAAAGGGCCTCATAAGTTGAATAACTTGTAGCCAATCCTTTTGTATATATACTGTATACATTACATGTAATAAAACATGTTTTCAATCAAACTAATGTTCTAAAAGAGTTTGTAAAGTTTGTAGTTTCATGCTTTCTACTCTGACAGGATGTATCATTTGGCTTCTTGGTTGTTCATCTCAACATCCCAATCCTTGTCCAACCAACAACGCAAGTTTGCAAGTTGCAACCACCTACTTTACTGAATGTATGAAACTGTTTTGTCTAAATAACAACTAAAATGACTCCGCATTGTTCAAGGAGTTGCAGACACTAGAAAAACAATGACTAGTACTGCCTTAACTGCTAGTACTGTATGGTAGAATGTGAGAATCTTAGTTTGTGGCGAGAACGTGCACATTTGTCAATGAATCTTCGGATATATGACTTGCGACTCAGGGGCTCCCACATCTTCTGGAGGCATGACAATTGGACGAATTCTGAAAGCAAACCACAAGGTTATTCTAACCACATATAAACAGACAGGTATTCTTTAAAATGTACCACTTCAGTCACATGCAAAGTGTTGCCTACGAACAGTATATATGCAAGCATCTGTAAGTTGTAGAAATATTATGGCAAAGAGAAAAACTAGTGTCAACATGTAGAGGGAAAACTTTATTTGTGACACCTGAACACATGATTAACAGGAGAAAGGAGGAGTGTTTAACATCTGCTTGATGTCCAACAGAGAATGAGAGAAGAAACCCACAACTGTCACATATTCTATTCCTGTAGAAAAGCAGGACATATTTTTCATGCACGTTTGAACAAACAGGACAGCACCTGTCTCATTAACAGCCTTTGATGCTGACCAGGTCTATGAAGGAAGACCAATTCTACAAGCCGATGATATTCAGGTGAGTACTCTACCTTCAAGGTGCACCCCCCACCTCTAATTAAAAGGTGTTAAAACATTAAACTTTCTCACACATGGTCTTCATTACAGGAATAAACCCATTTTACACATTCTCTCATTCACTTTCTCTCTTACTTGCACACTTACAGAGGATATATATACACACACACACACATACACACACACTCTGATTATGGAGGGGAAAAAAAACAAAAACATTTTTAATGCAAGCTTTCTGGCAGAAAATGATTTGAGGGTACTTAATAAAAACAAAGCAGAACACAAGTGCCCTTACTACAGTTATAGATTTTAAATGTTTTCAAATTGGTCACTGCATGTTAAACAGCAATTCTTTTACTATCATCTATCTAAAAATAAAAAAATATATATATCCATTAATTTCTAAGATATAAGGACACATAATTTTACACACACACACACACACACACAGACAGACAGACAGACACCACTACTACACCTATGGCAGAAACTTTGAAATAGTAATGAATCCGACAACTTTCTTCAATTTGTGCAGGCATTGCTCCACTCCAGCATGGTTTGCATGTTATAGCATACCACATGGTTTGATTAATCGCATAGACTGATATGGATACATAATCACAGAGCAGGGGTGGGGAAAAGCCCTTTTTTCCCGGTCTGGGACCGATTCTCTGATCTCTGATTTTTTAACAAGTGGGAGTAAGCAGAACAGCTACATGTACTGTTATCTCAAGAGCCAGTAGAGGTCAAATTTCATCCAATCAGTGATGACGTTATTACTTTGTCTAAACATGTGCTAGCTCAGGCTGTCAAACGCTTCAACGGTGCCATCTTTTATTAATTTTCAGGATACAGTACTGAATACTCGTACTTTTTATACATATATGGGAATTAAAATTCATAACTTTTATTCCTTTTTTTATATTATTTATTCTATTATGTAAAATATATACAATTTGTGGGTGTTTTCACTGATCATATGTGATTAATTTTTGTTTTTTTGTTTTTTGTTTTCATGTTTATCGTTTCGCGTTCATGATTCAAGATAAAACTATACAAATATCACTATGATTTTTTTTAAAACTATTTGGCAAATATCGTTTTTAATATGTGGGTTTTTTTTTTTAATTCCTACCCCCCCCCCGTAGTGACGACATCAAGTGGGACCGATTGACAATTTTATTTTTCCCCACCCGTCACAGAGACTGACATGGTTACATCAATCTTGTGAAAATGATACCTGCTCCTGCAGTTTTGTGGGATAATTTTCCATTATTGGCAACACAATCAATAAACTCAAAATGAATTGTGTAGAAATAGTTTTTATTTTAAAACTTATTGAAAAGAAAAATAAGATAAAAAGAAATCAAAACTAAACTACATACCAGTAATACATGTTGTTTTCTTACAATGTGTTAAATGTCATATTAGTTGCATAACATTTAGTTTTCATATGTAACTTAATGTCATTTAATTTATGATTAGCAGGCCTCAAATTTATTTGGCCTAGACCAATGGAGATTTTTAAAGGGCATTATGTCCAGAAGGCAGGGCAACAAGGCAAAACTTTCAACAAGTTTATTATTAATTTAACACAACCGCACTCAATGACAATAAAGAAGTGTGAACGGTTCCATGATTCATAAAAAAAAAACTTTCTGGAGGTGTGTTTGAGTACCGTATGATGAGCAGTTAGTAGCATGCAAAATAGAAGAAAGAAATGGTTTATTTAACAATGCACTCAACACATTTTATTTATGGTTATATGGAAAGAAAGAAATGTTTTATTTAACGACGCACTCATCACATTTTATTTACGGTTATATGGCGTCAGACATATGGTTAAGGACCACACAGATTTTGAGAGGAAACCCGCTGTCACCACTACATGGGCTACTCTTCCGATTAGCAGCAAGGGATCTTTTATTTGCACTTCCCACAGGCAGGATAGCACAAACCATGGCCTTTGTTGAACCAGTTATGGATCACTGGTCGGTGCAAGTGGTTTACACCTACCCATTGAGCCTTGCGGAGCACTCACTCAGGGTTTGGAGTCGGTATCTGGATTAAAAATCCCATGCCTCGACTGGGATCCGAACCCAGTACCTACCAGCCTGTAGACTGATGGCCTACCACGACGCCACCGAGGCCGGTTTATGGTTATATGGCGTCAGACATATGGTGAAGGACCACAGAGATATTAAGAGACGAAACCCACTGTCGCCACTTCATGGTCTACTCTTTTCGATTAGCAGCAATGGATCTTTTATATGCACCATCCCACAGACATGGTAGTACATACCACGTCCTTTGATATACCAGTCATGGTGCACTGGCTGGAACAAGAAATAGCCCAATGGGCCCACCGACGGAGATCGATCCTAGACCGACCGTACATCAAGTGACCACTTTAGCACTGGGCTACGTCCCACCCCTAGCCATCATTAAATTCAAGATCTGGAGTAGTGTTTACACCAGAAGAATATGTTGCACTTGATACTACATGGATGTTATCCAGGCATAAATACTCTCCAAGTTATTCATCAGTAAAGAGCGGTACAGGTTTGTGTTGTTTTGTTTTCTTGTTTTGGTTTTGTTGTTTTTGGAGGGAGGAGGTGGGGCACGAGTGGGGTGGGAGCACCCAATGTATACCAATTACAACTTTTGTTGCAGACAATGAAAACATGGCATAGTCGAGGCAGAAGTATGAAGCTATCTTCCAATAGATATTCTATTAATAATCAACTAATGCCCTGTCATTTGAAGTAATTATAATTAACATAAAATAACACTGCACACCACCATTTCGTGTATTGTTAATTTGTGAAGCAGCTTAACAGTCCAGTTTGGGAAATAGGTCCTTATTACCAAAATAATATATAATACTGAAATGCATTTCAGATTTGTTTGATGATTACAAGTAGGTTGAATTCTGTATGATTTAAGTAACCCATTGGTTTGAATTTATTTGTTACTTTTATTACGAAATATTAACAACTGTACATATGACATGTTGCCATTAATTAACACAAAAATTAGGCAGTGCTCTTGCTTAAGGGTGGAATTTGGTCAACCTATATTTTTTCATTGTACAGTGAAACTCCTCTGAACTGGACACCTTCGGGACCAAATAAAACGTCCAGTTTTAAGAGGTATCTGGTTTAGAGAGGTTCTCTTCTGTACAGATATGTAAAAGGGGGCTGCCAAAAATGTCCGGTTTTGAGGGAATTCTGGTTTACAGAGGGTCCAGTTTTGAGAGGTTTCACTGTAGTTACTAAGTGACAGTACTTTCTAAATAGTAGTCACCTAGCCCTCTTGATACTGTCCTATTGTTATAGAACACATTCTTACATAGAAATTCTACTGAAATGCATGCAAAATTGAATGGTGGTGTGTAACCTGAAACTAAGTAAATAAAAATTAATATAAATATCCTGCTGGAATGCATATTCTAAACGATTACAAGTGACATTGTCATATTTGATTGAAAACATGGAACATCCTCTAAATAAACATTTGAATAGTCTTAGTTTGTTACATTTGTGTCATATCACTGCAAATAATGAAATTATGTTAATACACCAAGCTACACACACTGTATTAATACATAAGAATTATTTGACATTTTTTGTTAATTTATCCATGAACAACAAGTCACAGACTGTACAAAATTACACCCTGTTTGACATAATGACGTCATTTTCTGAGGTTTATCAAAGGATAATATTCAGTTTTTTAGTAACGTCATCCAGTCAGAATAAAATAAATCCTACAATGGTGAGATGTTTGTAATTATATGTTAATACCAGAGCCAGTTTATACAAAAGAATTTTTTCAGCAAATCAAATACACTGGTTTGGGATTGGCCAACATGCTAACAGGTCTGTAGGAACCGGGGGGAGGAGCACGTGCCCCCCACTTGTGAGCTTTTTTTTTTCATATTAATGTTTGCCATTGTAACCAAAATCTGATAGAGTTTGTACCCGATCGTCAGTTTTGAAGTTTGATGAAAATCTTATGAGAAATGTAGTCAATGTAGTGGTGATATTATGTGTTGTATATCTATCTATATATCTATATCCCATCAACAACTCATGAGTGGATAATGAAAATCTGTATGTGTAATGTGTTCTCTTAACTATTGGAGACTACATATACAGTATCCCATGCTGTAATGTGGAAGCAGTAGACCACCTCAGGCTCTCACTAGCCCATTAACCTCTGTTCTCACAGGCAGGTGAAATGTGTGCCCAGAAAAATGTGCCTTAGCCAATGCTGGTTATACACAACAACTTTTTGTTTATTCATCATCATCATGATCACATCATCATCATCTTGTACAGATACATTTGGAAGATTCATTGTTTGGGAATGATAGGTTCAAGACTACTTTGGCATTTGCATCTTCATGGGTCGTCTAGCATATGCACATTTGTCAATGAACTTTCTGTTAAACTTTGTTTGATTTAGGTTTCCCAATCCTTGTGCAGCACACAGTGATTCAACGTATTCTGAAACAAACCATAAAAACCTGGCTTTACTGAAGGACTTTAATCATAATATTCATTTCAGTACACATTGGAAAAAACATAAAAACCTGGCTTTACTGAAGGACTTTAATCATAGTATTCATTTCAGTACACATTGAAAAAACATAAAAACCTGGCTTTACTGAAGGACTTTAATCATAGTATTCAGTTCAGCAGACATCAGAAAACAAAATATTTAAATCTGTTTCTGCAAAATTGTAATTCAAAAATACTGTTCATTATGTATATACACAAACGTATATTTATTTGAAATAAACAATAAACACATATTCACTGAAGAATTTTAATTACATTATATAGGTGATGAAAATATATCTGAATCAAAACGAAATCTAACATCTGTCTATTGATGGACAAATTAACAAACTGATTAGTCACTCCCTTTAGAACTAAGTACCTGTGAATTTGTACTATAGTAAAAACTAGATGATTGTTTAAGACATTTATGAACACTTAACAGGTCAATATACTGAAAGAATTAGAATTCGCTTTTATGATATATTCATTCATTCATTCATTCACTCATTCATTCACTCACTCACTCATTCATTCAATTCACTCACTCACTCGATCACTCACTCGATCACTTACTCAATCACTCACTCATTCATCCATTCGTTCATAGCTGTTATGAATAACAACACTACAAATAAAACAAAACATATTACTTTAGGAATGCAACTTGGTGAAATAATTATGAGCTGTTTGTTACCATCAAGTGCCCACAAGAATATACAAATATAGAAAAACATGCAACTGCCCGATACATGCATGTCCACGGGTCCTAGCTTGCTAACAAATACAAATTCGGCAAGTATTATTGTGTTCATGTAAACAATTTTAAAGTTTGGCAAACCATAAAATCTAAAATGATACAACACATACATCAACATACTGATTTATATTTTTATTTTCCAACATGGCCTTTGTCAGATGGCAATGGGTGGACAGTGTTTCTGCCAGAAAGAAATTTTTGGGTATGGCGTTATGAAATTGAATATTTACAATGTGTGTAGGAGGTATGGAGGGCCTCCCCCAGAAAGAAAATGGGTTACGTTTAGGGTTAGGTTTAAGAAAATCATACAGTAATGATAAGAGTAATTAATTTTGTCAGAAGGTCAACTTAAAAAAATAAAATATGCAAACAAATTTGGGTATGGCGCTATACCCATTTTACCCTCTGGCAGAAACCCTGGTGGGGTGGTTTCATAATCAATATGGTAGTACTGAAACATTTTGTTCCTGTTTATATAACTGATGTGAACTTCAAAACAATCTTTAACAAATAAACATAAACCGAAAACTATATAGATAAATTGTAAAACTCTTGATACTAAGCACTGAATATTCCATTTAGCTAAAAGCAATACAGGAGTCCATTTTCCGATTATAATTGATAATAGCTATTTCTATACTAGTTTCATGATACTGTATTTATTAGGGTTATTAAAAAATATTTCTTAAATTTAAAAAAAGTAATAATAACAAGCATTCTGAGAGTACTGCTACAGCAATACATGTACATGTCCCCTACCTGGCATAAAAAAATTTCATATCTCCAAAGTTCAATGGCCATAACTCCGCAAAAAAAAGGGCAGTGAACTACTTCTACTACTAATAAATACATAATAATAAATACAATATAGCATTTTTATTGCATTTATTTGAGAAAATGTATTATTACATATTTTTGTTATGAAATATGTGGAAATGTGTTTATTTCTGTCAAAAAAATTAAATATGCAAACAAATTTGGGTATGGCGCTATACCCATTTTACCCTCTGGCAGAAACCCTGGTGGGGTGGTTTCATAATCAATATGGTAGTACTGAAACATTTTGTTCCTGTTTATATAACTGATGTGAACTTCAAAACAATCTTTAACAAATAAACATAAACCGAAAACTATATAGATAAATTGTAAAACTCTTGATACTAAGCACTGAATATTCCATTTAGCTAAAAGCAATACAGGAGTCCATTTTCCGATTATAATTGATAATAGCTATTTCTATACTAGTTTCATGATACTGTATTTATTAGGGTTATTAAAAAATATTTCTTAAATTTAAAAAAAGTAATAATAACAAGCATTCTGAGAGTACTGCTACAGCAATACATGTACATGTCCCCTAAATGGCATAAAAAAAATTCATATCTCCAAAGTTCAATGGCCACAACTCCGCAAAAAAAAGGGCAGTGAACTACTTCTACTACTAATAAATACATAATAATAAATACAATATAGCATTTTTATTGCATTTATTTGAGAAAATGTATTATTACATATTTTTGTTATGAAATATGTGGAAATGTGTTTATTTCTGTCATCTATGGAGGAAGATATCGCTTTATTGCTGAGCATTTGTTGTAAAACTTCTTGAAAAATTCCCTTCTAGTGAATAGCTTCCACGTTTTCAACTGGCTCACCCTTGTAAAGTAATCTGTAAGAAAATGGGCTAGAAATAGCATGGATAACAAAAACAATAATTGTACCAGTTGTATTTTACAAGTACAATTATGTATGTCTTACATTTATATCTGGTACACACAAGTTAGAAATTTATGCAATCTTGAGCCTAGCTGGAGTGGGGAGGGGGGTTCATGGAATAATGACAGTGGGATTTTGATCTTTCAATGTGATAAAAGCATTCTGTAACAAAGAAAAGTTAAGACATTCTCCATTCTTTTTGAGTACTTACTTTAACTTGCTACATATTTATCCAATACTAATTTAGTAGCCCTATACATGAACAAAATACTACATAGTTTATGCTTATATTAAAATAATTAATACATCAAGTTCTTGTCACAAAACGTCACTGCAATTTTAGTGCAATATTTGTACCAATTAGAATCAAAGGGTCTTCTATGTAAAATGTCCCAAAACTACACAGCACATACCATGATGTTTGATATACCGCTACCAGTGTTCACAAAATTAGACCAACATTATTACTGCTTTATTCATGTCTACCCTAAGTGGACAGGTTTCCACTTTAATGAACACCTAGTGTCAGCATTTGGACAGCAATGCAAGATAACAAACATAACTTTGTCATGAACAAACCACAATCACTTGACTCAGTCAACTACAGAATCCTGTTGACAATCACATTACAGTGAAGGAAGGAAATGTTTTATTTAATGATGCACTCAACACATTTTATTTACGGTTATATGGCGTCAGACATATGGTTAAGGACCACATAAATATTGAGAGAAAACCCACTGTCGCCACTTCATGGGCTACTCTTTTCGATTAGCAGCAAGGGATCTTTTATATGCACCATCCCAGACAGGATAGTACATACCATGGCCTTTGATATACCAGTCGTGGTGCACTGGCTGGGCCCACAGACGGGTATCGATCCCAGACCGACTGCGCATCGAGCGAGCACTCTACCACTAAGCTACATCCTGCCCCACATTACTGTGAAGATCACATGCTGTTGTTATATTTATATGTTATAGAAATTATCAAATATTGAAAGCTGTAACAATAACCAATATGAAAGACAAGCCCAACAAGAAAGTACTTTCCTTGAAGATTATTGCTTTCACTATCAAGATGGTAAATCATGCATGTAAATATATGTATGCTCCATTAGACCCATATAGTACTTAACCTCTAATGTAAATATATGTATGCTCCATTAGACACATATAGTACTTAACCTCTAATGTAAATATGACAGTGGTTGTACTTTTGAATGCACACTAACTTCTGTTGATGTAGGCTAGTCGAATGCCATTGGTATGATTGAATGCCATTTAAAAAAAAAAAAACCCAGCATAGTTCAGTTCATTTGTTGAAAAACTAAATGACAAATTATAGAAAAATACCATGTCTACTAGTACTTGAGGGTGTATACTACCAAATCAAATCCCATAGACGACAATAGTAACATATGTGGCTAAAACTCCTACCTGCAGCGTATCAATCAACATAAATGCCACGGATATAAATACTACCACCCCTCACACTTAAAGTGAATCAGAAAAAATTGGGGGTCAAGCTGCTCGTTTCTGAGATAACGGGTAGCATCTATGACTACCCTAGTTCCGCACAAAATTCAAGTACTTTTTTTTACAGGCACCCCATACATGTTTCGAGCACAAGGCTACTTGACACATTGGTACTAGATGAAATAAAATTGCATATTTTTTTTACCCAGATGAAACTATTATTTTTTACAACCAACACACTCACATTTATAACCAATCACAGGACTTGTGGTGTTCACTTCTCTATCAAAAGTTGGGTGCACCTCGAACTTTGACCTAGCCAGAAGTTATTTGGTTTAGTACTACCTTGAAAGTTATGCATCACAACTTTCAAATTTAAAAAAAGAAATTATATATATATATATAAAATGGATATTTAAAATACATACTTTCACTTTATTTAAATAAAGAGGACATACATGTACCCTCAGTGATTGATCATCACACATTTTAATTTACAAATCAATAACTTGTACTGCAATCTTTATCACATATCATTTACAAGACTAACACTAAGACTTGTCAACAAAAACACAATGAACATGATTATGATTCACAGACTGAATAGACATACCATCTTAAAATATCTTTCAAAGTACTAAATATGAACTTTCATGTAACCCTCGATATTTTTATAACATTTTGTTGACACATGTTGAACTCTGGGATATTAAAACCTAAAGAGAAAAAACTAATTGTTTCTCTTAAGTGTTAGTTAAAATCCATATTAATTCTCCGCCCACTAAACCATTTGTAAACTTCTACGGTCAATGTGCAGTGTCTGCACTAACTTTGTAATAATGTTGATTGAATATCTCTTTCACTGTCTTGTACAAATATATGATTTCCAATGCTATAATGGTTTTGTAGTTTCAATTATAAAAGTCTAAAAATAAGTATGGCTTCTAGACTAACAAACATTGTAGAAATCTTGTTTAAAAATCTCTAATAAGTTGTTTGGTTTTTGGGTTTTTTTTTAATGTAAATGTTAACTAGATCTTCTATTGCCAGTCAGCCCTTCATTGGAAGCCGTGTTTAATGCGAGCATATGCCCGCTTGTTGATCAACTTTCTGGAAAAATCAGTAGGTAGCAAGTGTTGCCATCCTTTCATATCGATCACTGACTTGACAAAATCTGAAACAAATTGTAACAGTGCTCTTTTAATGTCTTAGCATATCTGTTTATCTGTCAATCTAAACTCCATGCAAACCTTTCAGCACAATTTACTAATACTGTCAAAAGCATACATCCATTCATGCATTTTTTTCTATTACACTTAATAAGTTTTCATATAAAGAATCAAGTGGAATCTACCAGACCCAGACAAAGACTTTCTCAGCCAGATTAAGCCCCCTGCCAACCTGAATAACATTAACAGTGGTTTGATCAGCGGCAACATGAACATAACATAAGGCGGCAAGGAGATGAGGATTATCCAGACCGTGCCATGAACAAAATTGAGCGGAGTTATTAACTGATTATGGGGAGTCTTTTAAGATAGTACCATACTGAGCATTGATGGGAGCCAGAGTATTAGCTCCCCTTGAATGGGGAGGTCTGTGGATTGCATGGTTGAGATCTGCAATGTGTGTGCAGTTGATGTTTACAACATGACAAACAGGAAATGCTGACTGAAGAGAAAAAAGTTAATCTCAAATGAGAAAGCTAATGACATTCCAGTTAACCGATTTGCTCAAGTACAGCATGCTTGGCCCATGTGACCAATTAATCGAGTACAAGTTCCATGATCAAGTAGAATAATGTATATAGAGTTACCTCCCTTCTAGTTGTATTGTATTAATACAATACAGAGTTACCCGTACTTCCCTTCTAGGTGCATTAATGAACAGGTTAACTAGTAAATTAGTTTACATGATTCAAAGTCTGGTGAGCATATACTTAATTTATCCACCAATGATACAAGTCATTTAGATATGACCATAATCATACACATTGTTCAGTGTTTGACAAATGTTTGAGACAGTCACTAGCCCTCACAGAAGCTTTGGCAAATGTCCTATGTATTATAGTAATAGTAACTTTTTTATAGTTGAACATTTCCACTAGCCCAGACCAAATATTCACTGGCCAGGACAGAGCACTAGTGGGTTTGTCGAACTCTGACACTGTCCAGTAGAACAATGATCGCTTGATGAGATCCATGTCTTGCATCCATTGAAATGAAGGCTCTACATGTTGTTACAAACTGCCCACTACCGATTCATCACTTATGTGTGCTCGCTTCTGAGTTGGAATTCCTTGTTTTTGACGAGCGTATGCACTTTTGTTGAAGAACTTTTTGGCAAATTCATAGCCTGACAATGTGTGCCATCCATTTTGAGTGGCCACAGACCAAACATAATCTGAAATAAATTATAATACTCTGTAATAGTATTGCTATTTTCCTCACACATAAACAGATCTGGGGCATAATTCACAAAGCTCTCTTAGGCTCTGCTAGACACCAAAGCATCCTCTTTTAAAGTCTTTTAACATTGCACTGTGAGATGGCAAAGTTGCGAGAGTTTAGTGAATTAGGCCCCTGGGCTACAAAACATTGAACTAAAATGCTTGTCAACACTGCACCAAATCAAACAAAATACATGTATTTTTAGCTAAGCAGAAGTTTCCATTTTCACACTGTAAAGAATGTCTAACTAGTAAACCATTTTATGACACATGCATTTCATTAATAGGTGGCTGCTAGCAATTTTTTGCCGCATATTTATTAAATGTTTGCCGAGTTTAGAATTACAAAAAATATATCTTGGTATATTTAGGGTTTTAGTTCTCACCTATTTGGGCACAAAGAGTTTTTTGTCTGTTGAGCACACCAAGGTCCTTTCAGTGCAGTAATGTTAATCATAGCTGGCAAGGGGTTGTATATATTCAGAAATGCATTTTACATTAAATTTTAATCCAACTACAGCTTAAAATTCCGTTGATTTAGAGGTGAAATGTTTTGAGGTGATCATGTTTGTACTTAATTTGGGCTTGTTTCTTTTAATCCAACTACAGCTTAACATTCCATTGATTTAGAGGTGAAATGTTTTGAGGTGATCATGTTTGTACTTAATTTGGGCTTGTTTCTTTTAATCCAACTACAGCTTAACATTCCATTGATTTAGAGGTGAAATGTTTTGAGGTGATCATGTTTGTACTTAATTTGGGCTTGTTTCTTTTAATCCAACTACAGCTTAACATTCCATTGATTTAGAGGTGAAATGTTTTGAGGTGATCATGTTTGTACTTAATTTGGGCTTGTTTCTTTTGGGCACATCATTTATCGCCTCAGCCTTGGTGCAATCTAAACTCTGATGTTTACATCATTTATCACCTCAGCCTTGGTGCAATCTAAACTCTGATGTTTACATCATTTATCACCTAAGCCTTGGTGCAATCTAAACTTGATGTTTACATCATTTATCACCTCAGCCTTGGTGCAATCTAAACTCTGATGTTTACATCATTTTTGCATGTTAATAAAGGATACTCCCCGAGTGTCTTGTGATATCATAATTTATCTGCACGAGTTGATAAAAGTATGAAATCCAAGGCTTGCCGAGGATTTTTATACTTTTATCAACGAGTGCTGATAAATTATGATATCACAAGACACGAGGGAGGTATTCTTTTTATCATCCATTATCATTCTTTTCATTTGCAACAGTTGTAAACAATGTCAGTAATGTGGGTTGAATGTCACTATATTTGGCAGTGGTAGACTAGTTAACTAGCAGAACAGCAGTGGCGTGACGTCTCTATTGATAGGTTTAGCGCTGAAACAAACACAGTGATGTAACAAAATATTGTCTTGTGATTAAAATTTGACCAATTAAGATTATAAGAAGCGATATCTCCTGCGGAGAATATTGTAGGAGATATCACAAATTATAGTACCAGCAATTATCTCCTACAAAAGGCTTTAATGGATGATAAATATCAATATCAGCTGGTAGTTGATGTATGGTATTAATATTTAAGATAAACCAATGAAATTGAATCATTCTTAGGCTTTGGTATCAACTTAGGTTATATGACATTCGTATTGGACACTAATAGCCAGTTACAATTTCATTTTTACCTGTTATTTTTACTCTTAATGACATCACTGATGACATACATTTTGTACTTGTTGCAAGGTTTGTGATAGATGAATATAGTATTACATTTCTGCAACATGTTTAATCATTTTAAAAATTATTCTATATAAACGTCATTAGGCATCAAACATTATTATTATTAGTTAAATGCCATTCACGTTTGCAGTTGATGCTCTTTTCAAAGACGGAAGTAATAATTTGTTCAAGAACTCATTACGGAAGAATACACATGTATATTATTTTGTTGATTTAGTTTAGTATATTCAACATCCAGTATTATAGAGTTTGGTTCAAGTTTTGAGGCAGTTATTAGCACCAGTTTATGCTCATATAAACACTTCACATTCCAACAGAGCACCCATATCACATTTAGCAATATCAGTCATCAGTTTATCCTCACTATGCTGTGCTATTATGTAGTTATGACAACTCTAATCAGTCACAAAGAAAACATTAAATAAGTTTAGGTGAAGTCAGGATTTGAAGCCTTCATCATGGTGAAACCTAAAAAAAATTCCACTCAACATCCTGTGTATACCACACAACAGCCAATGCTTACAGAGAAACTACGAATCATCAATTGTGACCACTCTTGCTACACGAAGGTTCACTGGAAACACCAATGGTTAAAACTGTTAAGGAGCTGTAAATCTCTAATGGTTACAATTCTGCTAAGAGTGCCCTGAACAGCCAGTGGTTACAACAGCTAGGGTTTGGTAATCAGTCACTCATTTTCGACTTTTTGAAATTCCTAGTTTAAGACGAGCATATCCACTTTTGCAGAGGAACTTTCTGGCAAATTCATATCTTGATAGTTGGTTCCATCCCTTATGGTAGACCACAGACTCGATATAATCTGAAACAAACAAGTTCTATGGTAATACTCACTTACAGTGTCATGATCATTGTTTGCATTCAAACTTGTTGATTTCTTTTTGATATTTTTATTCCATATTTTATTAATATATTCAATATTGTATATATTATTCAAGAAATAGTGACATAGAGGCATATGTGTTGGTTTAACTTTACCTAGAAATTCATGACCAAGCTGTGATAAACAACACAATTCTTTGAAGCAAAATCATGCAGGTGCTTAAGAAAGCCTTTTTTAGATGGATAAAAGTCACACAAAAATATTTTCACAAAATCATTAATTCACCACTTACTTCTTTTGCCTTATCACAGAAGTATTTTACATGTGTAATGTAGTATAAGCTGGTATAATTCATATTGGTTTTCTTCAAGGTTACACAATATATTTTAATCATGCATTGTCATATGGTACTTGACATCATAATAAGAGATAAAATCCGCTGCCACCACTCTGGAACTTCCAACGGATGTAATTCCTCTCTTCCACTGCTTTCCATTATTTTATTCTCCCATACCATTCAATACCAGTGGGATAACTAATTACCATCAAGTGTTTAGATTAGTTTTTACAAATTTAAATAGCAGAAAGTACATCAAATAGCTCGGGAAGCACAACATCAAGTCACTCATAAAAGATAAACAGTATTGCCGAGTAGTGAGTTGGATATTCAAATCAAATCCCCAAGAAAGGCAGTCCTGTACTGATTATTTTGATAAGATTTAATGTTTGAGACAAAGTTACTTCCAGGACAAAGCTGTAACACCACAAAACAAGTCACTGTTTATTGACAACTGGAAAATAAGACAAAAGTATCATGCCACACACATGCACGAACACACAACTGGCCTCGGTGGCGCAGTGGTTATGCCATCGGTCTACAGGCTGGTTTGTATACAGGGTTCGCAGCTCAATACAGGCTTCAACCCAGATTGATTTCTTAAGGGTTCAATGGGTAGGTGTAAGATCACTACGCAATCTTCTCTCTCACTAACAACTAACAACTAACTCACTGTCCTGGACAAACAACCCACATAGCTGAGGTGTGTGCCCAGGACAGTGTGCTTGAACCTTAATTGGATATAAGCACAAAAATAAGTTGGAATGGAATGAAAAACACACACACACAGACACACATTTGCCACACACATACAACACACCACATACAGAAAATGTATATGTATATTGTAAAACACGCATGATTGTTTCCGTAAACACCATCCCAGTCAAGTATACTACAGTACAGTACCCGTCATTTTGGGCTAGGTGTCTATACTATACAATCTTACTATAAATACAAATGATACTAATAGCATTAATTCACCACTTACTGCCTCTTGCCGTATCACGGCAGTATTATAGTATACATGTACATGTGTAATCTAGTATAAGCTGGTATAATTCATATTGGTTTTCTTCAAGGTTCTACTCTTTGTCCCCTCCTTTTTATTTTATAAATAAAGGATTTTCCTTTCCATGTGTTCATTGTCAAACAGTTATGGTGTTGAATATGATTTTATGTTTTAGAGGAATGTGTATAACAGAGATATGGGATTGAACATGTTAGTTAGTTTTGTTGTTTAGATTTACTACAACATACACAAGTATGT
This sequence comes from Gigantopelta aegis, assembly GCF_016097555.1. NCBI lineage: Eukaryota > Metazoa > Mollusca > Gastropoda > Neomphalida > Peltospiridae > Gigantopelta > Gigantopelta aegis. The sequence goes on along the minus strand of NC_054708.1, from coordinate 7,103,349 downwards.
ATACCACAAACAATAATAAGTGAAAACGCTCTAAACCAGACATCCAAAGCACCAAGTAAAAAGTCTGGTTTTAAGGGTATCTAGTTTAGAGAGAGGTTATGTGCTGTACTGATATTTAAAAAGGGGCAGTGAAAACGTCCAGTTTTGATGGAATTCTGGTTAACAGAGGGTCCAGTTTGGATGGAATTCTGGTTAACAGAGGGTCCAGTTTGGAGAGGCTTCACTGTACATGTGCCAGTACCGAATTATTGTTATTTCGAGTTTTGTAATCAACTGACTCAATAATGTTAGCTACATCAGTCTGTGGAATGCATGCCAAAATAAACCATGCAGACAGCTTTGAAAATCTCTGCTGGTTGAGTGTTACAGTTACTGTTACTTTATTAACGTGCCCATATCCAAAAGAAGTTCAGGCACCATTGCAGGACTAGCTCTGAGTGAGCAGAAAATTTTGACAAATTATCTAAAAATTGCAAAAAACAATTTCCATCATTACACAAATTATTTTTGCCAAATAAAAACAAGCATTCTGAGAGTACTGCTAAAGCAATACATGTCCCCTACCGGGACCAACAAATTTTCCTATCTCCTAACTTCAAGGACCATAACTCTGTGAAAAATGGGTAAATCGCCATGAAAGTTAAACACTGTAATGGACATTTAATTAATTGATGTATTAAATGAATGTGATTCATTCATTCAGAATGAATGAATGTTGAACAACACCCCAGCACGAAAAATACATCGGCTATTGGGTGTCAAACATGATTCATTCAGAGATCAACATAAATGGATGTTGCGAAGATAGCTTGGCAATTCAACATAGATAATCAACAATAATGAGATGAGAATTTGTGTTTTTGTTAAATTTTGTCAAGACTATCAATTTTTTATTAAAACAAAACAAAGTACGTCAACACGTACTATGGCAGCCATTGCTATCAGACCTTGTTCTGGAAAAACGTTGATAAAAATAATAAAATCCTAAGTAAAGTTCGCTGCTTGAATTTTAAATACATTCACCTGATCCCAGAGATAAGACATGACCATAAAACATCATATTTTAAAAACATTCTTTATACAAAGGTCCTACTACTATGCAAAGTGACAACTTCTGAGACAATGGCCCATATACAATGTAAAAGATTGTGTATGGTTCAGTCCTATTACATATATAATATGTAAACAAATTATTAATAATGGTTCAGATTAGGGTCTCCACAAGTACTCGAGTACTCGGGCACGGGTCGAGTCTAGCAAGACTACAGTCCGTTCACAGGACTCGAGCACCCGTACAAAGTGGAATACAATTATCAATGTAGGACAATATTTTCAGCAATAGATAATCAACAATATAAGTTATATAATATTTATATGATCATGCGCTAGTTTCTCTTTTTAAACTGGCTGTTCGTCCGTAATAACACTGGACGTATCAACCGTTTTTTAAATGCAATACAATGACATGATTTGGCATCAATATTCAGCGCTGGAATTAAGATGCATAATACTATTTTACTTTATTCCTTGGTCTCATCATTATCTAGTGTAAGTGTCGGGTACTCAGGTCCGGGTCGATTTTAACCCTTGGGTATTCAAGTCCAATATTTTGGACTCGTGGAGTCCCTAGTTCAGAGTTGCATGTCTATGAACAGTTCAATGAAAATGCAATGCAATGCAGCTGTCTCACACCTTGTGGTTATGCTACATCAGACAAGTTAATTGAAGTCAGTATCTGCAATATTAATGGAAATAATAACCTCTTAGCTATATTTGTACTATGGTGCATTTGACAAAAATACATTATAAGACAAGTAGAAGTTACAAACAGTTTGTCTAGTAAATGTTTCCATTTCAAGGTTCATATGGATGTATGCATTATAATTTATATACTGTATTATTTGCAGCAATACATTTTCACCATTTGGAAATTACAGCTATCACAGTTAGTAAATTTTTCATTTACTATTTAAAAAAAAAATATATAAATCCCTTTTTCTAATACATACTAAGTTAATGCAGGGATTTAGATTGCATAAAAAAAGTTGATAAATATAATATAACCCTATGTAAAGATCGCTGTTTGAATCTGAAATACATTCGCCTGACCTGGCCTAAATTAAGTACAAGCATGCTGACCTCAAAATATTTCACTTCAAAACCACTAAAATAACTTCTGAATTTCTGCATTTCTGAATATTGAACTCTACAGCAGCTGTTGATGACAGTATTGAACTAAAACGACCTTCCTGCACTCCAAAGACAAAAGTCTCACTTGTGTCCAAATTAGTAAGATCTAAAGCCCTGTAATTCCAGAAATGCACTTATTATTAAACATTTTAGGATGACGTAACCGATAATAATCACCATTTGTTAAAAACATTTCATCTGGCTATTTTTGGTGTACATAAATTCTTTCATAGACAGGCATAGCCAAGCATATAAATATTACCCAGTAGCCACAATTAAAAAAAAACAAAAACAAGGTTTAACTTTCTACCAAGTACAGGTTTCTGTCATACTTTTTTTTTTTACCTAGTTCACCACCTATAGTTTAAATTATTACCACTCTTTACTTCGAGGGGTACAAAAAGGGAAGTAACTCTCATTAAACCTCAGTATAGAGGCAATACACTACATAATGATATGGCCTTCAGTTCTAGATGTATTGCAGGAATCAGCCCTGTATTTGCACCATAATTATGATAGTTGACCCACCCACATCTTTTCAACATTGCATAACGTAACAGTCAAATCAATCTTCATTCCAACAACCTAAAATAAAGAAAAGAAAAGGGGCACTCTTTCCAGTGTAACTAAATTTGTCTCGTACATGTAGACTGGCTGCAGTGGTGGTGTCATCCCATCAAGTGTGTGATAAATGTATTGTGAGTAAATGTGCCATATTACCAATGTATTATTGTATTTTTTTAAATGAATTTTGTTAGTAATTATTCCTGTTAGTGTAATTTCTTCAGTCAATCAAAAAAATAAAAATAGAGAGAGAGAGAGAGAGAGAGAGAGAGAGAGAGAGAGAGAGAGAGAGAGAGAGAGAGAGAGAGAGAGAGAGAGAGAGAGAGAGAGAGCAAACGTTACACACATAATATGAATAAAAGATGCTTTATATGTAGATATACTTGGTAAATACAAAACAGAGGTGGATCTAGGGGTGGGGGGCCCAGGAGTCTGCCCCCCCCCCCCATAATTTGTGACAGTTATAATTTTATTATATATTAATTTTCAACCCCTCCAAACCTCCCCCAAAGTTCCCTTGGCATTCCACCTCATGTCATTGGGCACTCCCCAAAATGATTTTCTGGATCTGCCACTGCAAAAAACCTAAAACATATTTTGTGGAACCATGATGTAACATCTGATTTCAGGAACTTGAAGATCCATGGAAACACCATTCACTGAGCTTAGATTAGTCATAGCACTCCGATATATTCAATATGCAGTAAAACAGGATATTCAATATGAAAAGTGGTAATTATATCAATGAACAATTTCAGTCATGTTGAATATGTAATTAAGCTATAAAACAACTGTAGTGATATATTATGATCATTCTCAGAGTTGCCATACACATACACGTACTCTTGAGTGCCTAATAAACATAGGGGCTGAATACGCATAGGGTCTGGAAATTTGTCTAAAATCAATTAAAAGTAGAGTGCGGAATTAGCATAGGGTCTGGAAATTTGTCTAAAATCAATTAAAAGTAGAATGTGGAATTAGCATAGGGTCTGGAAATTTAGCTAAATTGTAAAAATTGACTAGTAATGAAAACAGAATTTGGTTTCACGTAAAAATAAATATAAGTGTTTTGGAAATAACAAAAATATATGTTATTTAATTTAGAAAACAAGCGGCTCAGAAATAAATAACTTGTAGTAAATTCCATAGTATGAAAAAATGTGTTCACTATAAACATATGTTTCTATTATCTAACTGTTACAACTGTGTTATTGGGTCTGGAAATTTGTCTAAAATCAATTAAAAGTAGAGTGCGGAATTAGCATAGGGTCTGGAAATTTGTCTAAAATCAATTAAAAGTAGAATGTGGAATTAGCATAGGGTCTGGAAATTTAGCTAAATTGTAAAAATTGACTAGTAATGAAAACAGAATTTGGTTTCACGTAAAAATAAAAATAAGTGTTTTGGAAATAACAAAAATATATGTTATTTAATTTAGAAAACAAGCGGCTCAGAAATAAATAACTTGTAGTAAATTCCATAGTATGAAAAAATGTGTTCACTATAAACATATGTTTCTATTATCTAACTGTTACAACTGTGTTATTGTCACACACAATTAATTAAAATTGTAAGTGTGTTTGTACATTTAAATGAAATTATGATAATTAATGTGAGGCGAGATTGCAGCTTTGAAAAAAAATCCAAAAGTTCCATGCAAGAAAACCAAAACAATCAGGATGGATGACAGCTCACTAGATTCATCTCCTATATTTAACACATGGTCAATTATAACATAACGTAATTTCATCAACTTAATGTTGACTTGTATCATTCTTTATTTTTAAAGCATAGGTGGGGACACTTATGATGCAAGGGGCTGGCATGCATAAATCTCAGCTGAAGATTCACAAACAACTGTGGTCATCGGCCATGCCAGCTGGTAGCGGAACGCGCCGGAACTGGAATTCGGCTAGGGGATGTAACTGCCTAATTTTTCTCGCTAATTTCTAATAGACTCTATTTGCAAGTGAAAATAAAAAGGCTGAGTGGAATTTGTAATTAAAATGAGTGGAATTTGTAACGTAAAAAAAATATATATATAAAAAGAGGAAAGAATGTAAATAAAGTTTGGGCCAGTTCCCCTTATCCTAAAGGAACTGTACTTTATCTACTCTAGTATACATAGCTTAAAAAGTCATATTTACCTTTAAGAATTTGGTACTCCCGTCTTCAATGTTTGGTGAAAAGATGAAGTGTTGAAGTGTAATTGATTAATTTATATAATAAAGTGCTTGCATGAACTGTTGCATCGATTTACAGGTGAACACTCAATCGAACGCATCCTTGGAATTTACCCAACCGAATAAAACCGGACTGAGTGGAGAGATAAAAACAAAATGGCGGCCAACAATGTTCGTAAACGTGTTTACATTTTGTCGTAGAGTAACATACTTTGTTGTGCCTTAATGGTTCAAATGATCAATTAAGCAGAAAAACAATGTATGTATATTAATAAATAAATAAATAAATAAATAAATGTATTATTTGACCACAAAAGTTGGCATTTTATTTGACAACTCGGAAAATTGTAAATTCCACAATTCCATCCGCTTCCGTGATCGCGGAAAATCGGTACCATTTGATAAATTAAGAATTGTAATAAGCGTTGGGTGCCGAAGTAGCATAGGGGGTTACATTTTTTAAAGATGTAATTAAATGTAGGGTGCTGAATAAGCGTAGACACCAATTTTTTTTCACAAATTTAATAAACGTAGGTGTACATTTATTTGGCACTCGAGAGTAAGTAAAGGTTTACAACTGTTCCACTTTGCATGTTTGGTGTGATCTAAAAACCCTCCATGACTGCAGTCTTCTGAATTAAGAACTACTTGGGTACCAGTATCTTTTCATAAATGTTTGGCAGGGTTTTTTTGGTCCCAAGTAACAGTAGCTTACCTAATACAAGTGCCTAAGACCTAAACATATTGGACATTTTTACTGGATCTTACAATGACAGTGAGTTTAAGTAACATCATGGAACAGGATGGCAGTCATAGTTAACATCTGTTAATTGTATAAATGCTGGTATCTGTAACAATGATGACACTAAAACAGGTTTATTTTACATTATTTCAGAAATCGAGAATTTCTCATTTCACGAGTGATTACATAAATCATAATAAGCTTTTATCTCTGCCAGTCTCAAATCTTTGGCATTGTTGTTAAAACAGTTAGTTAAGCTACAAATCTAATTTTGAGACTAATTTCAAGCTCTGCTTTTCAATTTCTAGTATTTGCTTCCATCTTGAAGTTATTTTAAAAGAAAACATTGCACCGCTCTCCACAAAATGAAGTTTGAGCCTTGTATGGCAGACTTTGGTGAATGAGTGAAGGAAATGTTTTATTTAACGACGCACTCAGCACATTTTATTTACGGTTATATAGCGTCAGACATAGGGTTATGGACCACACAGATATTGAGAGAAGAAACCCGCTGTCACCACTTCACGGGCTATTCTTTTCGATTAGCAGCAAGGGATCTTTTATATGCACCATCCCACAGACAGAATAACACATACCACAGCCTTTGATATACCAGTCGTGGTGCACTGGCTGGAATGAAAAATAGCCCAATGGGCCCACCGACGGGATCGATCCCAGACCGACCGCACATCAAGCGAACACTTACCACTGGGCTACGTTCCGCCCCACTTTGGTGAATGAAGAGAGTTTTCAATACAATGATGCTGTACCCGGTACTCACTGGAAATGAGCATGTTGAAGATGATAAGCTATTACATCTTGTAATAAAAACTGGCCATCAAATCAATAGAAAACTAAGATATTTAACGGTGTCCTAAGAGAAAACTAAGATAATTAACTGTCCTATATTTAACTGTCCTAAAGAGGATGTTGAAGATGATAAGCTATTACATCGTGTAATAAAAACTGGCCATCAAATCAATAGAAAACTAAGATAATTAACTGTCCTAAAGAGGATGTTGAAGATGATAAGCTATTACATCTTGTAATAAAAACTGGCCATCAAATCAATAGAAAACTAAGATAATTAACTGTCCTAAAGAGGATGTTGAAGATGATAAGCTATTACATCTTGTAATAAAAACTGGCCATCAAATCAGTAATAAAAACTGGCCATCAAATCAATAGAAAACTAAGATAATTAACTGTCCTAAAGAGGATGTTGAAGATGATAAGCTATTACATCTTGTAATAAAAACTGGCCATCAAATCAGTAATAAAAACTGGCCATCAAATCAATAGAAAACTAAGATAATTAACTGTCCTAAAGATGAAGAGCAAAATATTACACTCAAATATGGATAAAATGGTAAAACACAAAATTTAAAGAACCAAACACAGACTGTAAAGGAATGTTAGTTCAGAAAGTGGAAACTCGAATACAAGTAACTCCCACAAAACCATATCTTTGACTTTTATCATTAAAACTAGTGCTTATGGTTTCAAAATCGTTGGTGAGCAATGAACTGCTTTCCTGAAATTAATGTAGGAGAACAATTGCTCCGAGTTTGAGTAAAATAAATTAGCAATATCAACATCTGATGAGGCAAGCAGTTTTCAGCCAAAACGGAAATCGTTAAGTGATAGCACATGCAACCGAGAGCAATTGCTCATGATATCAAATTGTAAGAACTATTCAAACCAATTACAAACAACCTGAAAGTTTTCTTCTAACTTCAAAGGGCAATGTTAATTAAAGTAAATTTAAACCTGAAAGTTTTCTTGTAAATTCAAAGGGCAATGTTAATCAAAGTACATTTAAATCTGAATGTTTTCTTCTAACTTCAAAGGGCAATGTTAATCACATTCAATTTAAACCTGAAAGTTTTCTTCCAACTTCAAAGGGTAATGCAGGCATTGAAATAAGTATTGTCTGGTAACCCATTTTCAGGTTACCACAAAATATAGCCTGGTAACCTATAGGTTACCACATTGGTATGAGAAACGAAATCTGGAAGTAAATTTATCTAGTGGGCGCTGCTTAAATGCGGATTGCCGTATCTGCTTGCAATTGCACAAGCGCACACGAACATTAGTGCAATTTCGTACGAGATAACGAAATGCAGAAGTATTTCATCTAGTGGACGCTGCTTAAACACGTAATGACTATAGTTGCTTGCAATTGCATGCGAACATCGATTCAATTCCTTATGAGAAAATGAAACAAGAAAGTCCAGAATTCATTGCCTCGTTTAAGTTTGAAAACAAAACTACTGTTAACGTTGAAATTTTTGTCGAGAACGAAACACCGTTCTCGAGTTTTCTTACATGTGGTAACCTCCTGGTAACCTGAACGACTGTTCTCGACTTATTTCGATGCCTGCAGTGTTAATCAAAGTACATTTAAATCTGAATGTTTTCTTCTAACTTCAAAGAGCAATGTTAATTGAAGTATATTTAAAGTACAACAGGATAAAAACTGACATGGGTGTCTTCCTGTACCAGGCATGCCAGGGTATATACCACCAAATCAAATCCCTCAGATAATAACTATTAAATAGTAACATACATGTATGTGGCTAAAACCGCTACACGCAGCCTTTCAGTCAACACATACACTATGGATAGAAATATATTGTATTACAACCTCTCACATTTAAAACAAAATAGGAACTAAGAAAAAATGGGGTTTAAGCTGCTAGTTTTAGATACAACCTACTAACCTAGTTCTGTTTATTAGAACCCTGCACATGTTTCAAGCCCAATAGTAGCTGGTACATATATACCAGTTTAAAAACTAAATTACAGCAATATACTGGCCAGATGAAACAACAAGTCCTGCCACATCTCACCAATGACTGGCATGGTCTTATTTAAAGCGATATTCAAAGTTAACTGCACTATGGATTCTAACTAGGATCTTTGGTACACCACTACCTCCAATGAATGCAGTCATTAAATGGCTTAATTTTTCTTACATGCAGTCAATAGGCTTAATTTTTGTCTTTATATATCCAGTTAAAGATAACGACAAAGTGTAAGTGTGAGAGAGGATATCTGCTGCTGAAAGACAGACAACTCTGATTAGCAGCAAGTGATCTTTGACATGCACTTTCTGTCAGCAAGATGGAGTAAATACTGACATGACCTCTGACACTTTGATATCAGTTGTGCAGCAATGTTCATCTACAGCACTTTGTGGTCACCGACCCAAGTACTAACTGTGCTATACAATGCTTTTTTTTAAGTATTAAAGAGATACATGTTTTTTAATGTGGTGTCATGGCTTGAAATTAACAGGGTACAGGCAGCAAACACCGAGTAATTTCTGGTAATACAAGTACTTTCTCAGCAACTTGCATAATTAGCTTTTTGATAATAAGATTTATAATCAGGTTTTGCTTCCCATCTTATTTTTGACAGTATTTCAAATACATCCAGAATTGCTTATTTTCAAATACCAGTAATATACATGCATATCATTTAAGCTTTTATTTATATTTGTTTTCTGTTGGGAAAATGTTACAAGTCTAATAAGAAGTGTAATTTTGAGACCCCAGTTTCAAGAAACTGCTTCTCAATTTCTGCTTCCAAATTAAAATTTAAAAAGCATAATTTGTTGCTTCCCACACGATACAATTATTTTTAAGGTTTCTGCTATATACATACATGACAAAATGATTGAAGAGACCATTATGGTGTTTGTTTTATTAATCTAAATAAATCTACCTGTAAGCGTAATTAATTAATTAAGTAACGAACATAAGGATTCAGAAAGCTCCAACTGATTACCAAAAAAAACTTCCTTTTTTTCATGTTTTTTATATACTGAATATAGTGCTGACATGCTGAATAGAGCTGAGCAAAAATATTAAACAATGTAATTCAGGAAATTAATGTGGCCCATTAAATTATCGCAAGTCAGTTACCTGAGCCAAAATCGTGACCTAAAATTATCGGAGCAGTTCAACTTTTACTTAAAACAATAGATGTTAAACATGTGACTTAAGACCTAGTTATGGTACTTCTGAGTATTTTCCGGTAATAATAGTACTTTCTCAACTTGGCTTGGTTAGCTAATTGTGTCTTTCTTTGGATTTCAGGGCTGTTTTAATTGATTGGCTTATCCCTTCAGCCCCATGTATGGAGTTGACTATAATAAGAACATAAAGAACAAAGATATAATCTTACACACAGGCGGAAAACAGGCTGACATGTTAGTGTAAGCAACAATATGAGTGACAGAAAGTGACATATTTTTAATGCATTTTAGCCTATTTGTTATTAGTGCTTGGGAAAGTACTACCAACTTCGGTGAACAAGAGTTTAGTTCACTGCAAGTTTATATGCTGTTTTTGTTTCTTCATTGGACTTTTAAATGATTACTAGTATATTTGCATCTATATATTATTGTGAACTACATCTTGACAAGCTTTTGGTGTTAATTTCCTGAATTACAGTATATATGTGTAATTTAAAATTTATCATGAACTTTTTAAGTTAGAATCTAAAAGAATAAGTGTTTCTGCCAGAAAGAAATTTTTGGGTATGCATGGCGCTATGGAACTGAATACAACTGTAGTATGGGGGACCTCCCCAAGTTAAATAGGTTAAGTTTTGGGATAAGAAAATCATAGAGTAATGATAAGAGTCATTAATTTTGTCAAAAGATTATCTTAAACAAATAACATCTGCAAAAATATTTGGGTATGGTGCCATACCCGTTTTACCCTCTGACAGAAACGCTGAGAATGTATAGAAAAATATTACATACAGATACATACGGTAATAAACCTGAAAACAACCATTTAAAAAACTTGCAATACTAAGCAAGTGCACATAAAATTGTAATTGGTAAATCAAAGGTGTCCTCTGAAGTAGTACAAATCCATGCACTCATTGTAAATCATTAATTATATTTATAATGATCTCCCAACTTTATTAACAAATGCTGTTCTTGAGTGATTTCACATAATGAAGGCAGGCAGAATACCCTGAATGGAAGGTGGCAGTCAAAACAGATGCGTTGAAACACTATCTCAGTACCTGAGCAGTGATGTCATAGACACCTTAAAATTGGGTCACGTTATGATTCATGGGGATGAGGGGGTGGGGGGTTGCACTTTGACTTTGTCAACATCCATACCAAATATGAATGCTTACCAGCTATTAAATAATTCAGATAAATTTAACCAAATTCTGAATGATCTTGAACTTGCCCTGGGCTCAAGTGATACTGAAATAGCTTAACTGACAGCAAGTGTGAACAATTGACTTGTCAAGTGGTTCCATACGAAATTGGTAATAATGTGGATTCACCATTCATCTTATCATCATCCATATATACATTTGTGATGATCATAAAAGAAAGAAAAAATTCTTTGTCTTTTGCTTACTGCAGCTGGAGTCCAGAGGCTGCTCAAGGGCCCCTGAAGGAAAATTGGTGTTTGCAACCCCTGGAACTCCCAAAAATTGCATTCAATGCTAACAAATCTAAACTGGTTATAACTTATAATATATGGCACACATCATAAACTTGAAACCGTGAAAACATGCAAATGAACATTGTGTGGTCAACAGTATTGAACATCATGTTTTTTTCTTTTTTTTAGATGAAATGGAAAAGCCCATTTACGTGTTTCCACGTAGCTCTCACATCCCGGAAGATGGAAATCATCATTATACTGACTCACATTACACGACGCATGTGAGCCTAAGTCTAGGCTCACTGTGTTTTTTTACACCACCTTCCATGGTGTTATTCCTAGTTACCTGCACAATTAGAATTTGAGGCAGTGTGATCAAAACTGAGATGTCTTAAGACACTGAATCCTGGTAATATACTCAACAACAAAAAGAGAAGAAAGTACACATTAGAAAACGTTTATTATTACATGTCTGAGCACATATGTCTCCTACAACACATATTGCATATTATAGACATGCTGTATCAAGGGACCAAGAGCATGATTTCCACAGCACCTATTGGATTTACATTCTTGCTCAGAAAAGTCAAACACTGTTTATAAACAAAAAATGATGTCCAGAACATTCCTTTTGACCATGTCACACTTGACCCCAAATAACCACGAGAGAGCAGATGGAATGCTTCAAAAAGACATCAATATCACTATTATCAGTGATATTGCCATACACTTTGGTGTTACAAGACCAATTGTACAAAGACTTGTTGTGAATTGACTAAATGTTACTGGATTCACTGAGGACTGTCCTCGTAGTGGTAGACGATGAGTTATGTTGGCTGTGCAGGATTTGTATATCTGAACTACAACCACAACCCTCCAAAACCAATATCAAGCAGCTACCAGTAATTTCAACTAACTACCAGTAATGCCTACCAGTTGCACATTACTGCCAGTGAGGCATCCGATTCTAACACAACTGTGGACTGTGTATTTTGGTTTGTGGGTAATGTTGACAATCATTGTGAAGTAAGCACAGACCCACAACGTCACATTTAATTACACAAACCTTTTTCATAATAATATCTTTTCCCAAAATGTCATCCATGGAGTTTGTCAGGTTGATGTCATAAACAAGACTATCTACATATACATATACATATACATATACATATACATATACATATACATATACATATACATATACATATACATATACATATACATACATATATATATTCTTCTTTTTTGTTGTTGAGTATATGAACTGGTTACTAATGGCCTGTAATAAAACATAAATTTGTTTTCTTGATCAATACTTCAGAGAACACCTTCAATCAAGTGATAAAAAATAATCAAGTTACTGTAACACCAATGCCATCTGATTCTATATTTGTGTATAAAATAATTTACATTGGCAGTCATAAAGTTGAACCCCTCTTATCAAGCAACACACAGCTTTTGAAGGTAATATAGTACTAACAAAGTCTGATCATCCCGACTCACACAGTTTAAAGATTCAGTAGACCAATTTTAAACATAAATTTTAGTGTTGCCTAGAAAGCAGGTCAAAGTGACCTAATTATGGCACCTGACAATTTGGTTTGACTAGATTTATTCCAACACTAACAGTGTTTCTGCCAGCAAGAAATTTGTGGGTATGGTGCTATGGAATTAAATGCAACCACAGTCAACAGGGGGTGTGGGGGGCCTCTCCCAGAAAAACAATTTGGTTAAATTTAGGGTTAGGGTTAAGAAAATCATATATTAATAATAAGAGTAATTAATTTTGTTAAAAAGTTAACTTTTTTTTTTTTAAATTGAAAACAAATCTGGGTATGACGCCATACCCATTTTACCGTCTGGCAGAAACCCTGACTAGGCCAGGTTAAAATGGACCATATTTTACCGTCTGGCAGAAACCCTGACTAGGCCAGGTTAAAATGGACCATATTTTACCGTCTGGCAGAAACCCTGACTAGGCCAGGTTAAAATGGACCATATTTTACCGTCTGGCAGAAACCCTGACTAGGCCAGGTTAAAATGGACCATATTTTCCTTTTAGGTTTACAGGCCTAGAATTTGGCAAATTAGAGAGCAAGGCCAACGTATCTAGATATCTAGACTGATGTAGATTTTGGGTGGGTGGAGTGGAGTGGGGGGAATTATGACCAGAAGGCAGGACAACAAGACGAACTGCAACAAATGTCTTGATATAACACTAACAAACACATTCAAATAAATATGTGAACAGTTTCATGTTTTTAAAATTTGAAACAACTTTCAGGAATCATGTTCAAGAACAATGACCAAATACCAACAAGCAAAATAAGGTTTGTCTGTCAGACTAAGACATTGTAACAATTTGCTGCAGGGTCACTGTTTGAATTGGAGCCCTGTGTTTAGTGGTATACAAGACGCCAGTCACAGTGACATTCGATGCACTGTCTGTATAGGATGTGCAGCTTGTTGCTTTATCATGTTTGACGAAACTGCTTCATACAGCAGAGATGAAAATAACATTGAGCAAAACATCCAGAAGTTTGCATGCTCTTAAAAGGTAGGGTTAATGAGACAATGTCATCAAAGAACAAGGATGACAGTTTTCAAGTAGTCATAAAATCCAAAATAATAAAACAGAAATTATTCAAATTCATCTCTGATTGCAGTAGTATACTTACATCAGTATCAAAGATATTCATCAGCTCTCGATATTCAAGTCATCTTGTGCTGTCAATTTAGTACAGATAATAACAAAGCAGACAACCGATATCATAATCATACAAATGCTGTGGCAGATCAATTTTGCAACAGCTTTTTGCAGCAGCGTTGATGATTGCCATTATGAGGTTTAGGGGTTGTATTCATTGGAGAACATTTTCCTTTATGTCCAGTGGTGCATGAAAAGTAGATCACAGTGACCTATTTAGGGCATGTTAACATACTATTCAGGATAAATACAAGCATGTAGTAACCATGAATTCCAACAATGTTCTGAATAACCTTTGGAGACCACACTCATAGTCATTCAGAATAAAATGGCTTATTGGAAAGAAAGAGCCTCATAACCTTGTGAAGAATTTATGATCCAATATGACTGATATAAAGTCGGACAGAAAAACAATATTAATAGCTAAATTTTTTAACATTTCAATCCTAATAATTTGTTTAAATTGTGTCATCTTTCCTCATGTTTAGCCTCATAATCGTTTGCCTTCTTCTTGACAATACTTAATTCTAATGAGAGCCTACTAATTTAAGATGACCTGTGCCTACTCTAATCCCTTTGCTTTAGAAGGAAGGAAGGAAGGAAATGTTTTATTTAACGACACACTCAACACATTTTATTTACGGTTATATGGCGTTGGACATATGGTTAAGGACCACAGATAAAAGAGAGAGGAAACCCGCTGTCGCCACTTCATGGACTACTCTTTTCGATTAGCAGCAAGGGATCTTTTATATGCACCATCCCACAGACAGGATAACACATACCACAGCCTTTGATATACCCAATGGGCCCACTGACAGGGATCGATCCCAAACTGACCGTGCATCAAGCGAATGCTTTACCACTGGGCTACGTCCCACCCCTTACTTCAGAAGAATGTAAAACACTATTTGTTTCAACAAGCCAGAGTTTGAAAGTTTGGTGTTAGAGCTGGCTTGTTACCTTGGAATTTTAAATGTCTGCTGGAGTCTAGAACACAGACAATCAGTTCCACTGTTTGAAATGCTGGCAAAAGAACGAAAGTGACCTTGGGCAAAAACATTCAGAAGACTTTGTTGGGTTTTAACAAGTAGGGTTATTCAGGCATGTTTCCAGGACAAGGGTATTGGGGGTGCAAAACCCCACCCAAATTGTGAAGAGCTCTGAAAACTCCAATGTTTATACACTGAATACAATGCATTCTTTACTTTTAAGTGGGGGAATATATTATATTATCTTGATCAGTTTGGTTTCTTGGGAAAGACTGCCATATAAATACTGCATATTACTTTACTTCTGAAGACTGCATGTGTCCTTTTTATACATTGCACCCCTCCTTGAATACTGTAGGTTCCCCCTTTAAATGTTACACCTCCTCCCTAAAAACATCCTACACCTGTCCTCTGGGTTACATGTCCTGTGAGCTTTTCATCACTATATAAAGACAGCACTAAATGTGGAATTCCAGTATTTCATACCTGCTGTTAAATAGTTCAGAAATATACATTGTTTAAAAACATATCAACTAAAAATGCTTAATAAAAAATACTTGTTGCTTTTATAACACAAGCAAGGTTCTTATGACAAGATATTTGACTCTCAAACATGCATGATGGAAGATGATTTTGGGGGGATTTTTGTTCTAAATTAATCTCAATCTGAAGTATAGAAAGTTTACACAGAATTCCAAGAATGGTATATACCAAAAGCTGTGGTATGTGCTGTCAGAAAATGAGTCTCCTGCAGACAATCAAAACCTGTGAGGTGACACTGGGTTTCTTCTCTTATATTTCATTTCTCAGAATGACCATATTTCAAACATAACAAGTGCTGATAAATCTGACGAGTTCTCCACTTGTTTAATTTACACACAAATTTTAATTAAAAATAAAAGGCAACAAATAATCACTAAGGCTGCAACACGAGGAAGAATGACAATTATACACTAAAGTTAAAGTTTGTTTTGTTTAACGACACCACTAGAGCACATTGATTTACTAATCAGTAGCTACTGGATGTCAGAAATGAACTTTCACATAACATGAATCTGATGGCAAGGATGTTGGTAACCTGACTGTAATGAAAAAACGAAAACAAACAAACCTTTAATGGCGTCCACTTTGATGGGGTCGAGAGGCTGTTTGTTGGGGTCGGCTCCACTTCTGCGAGGTTTGATCCCGAGACCCGTCGAGTTGGCGAGTTCGACTGGCGTGAACACAAGATCTATGACCAAGTTAAGTAAAGCACTTGGTGGATCGCGACTGAATACTGCTCGTCTTTCAGCTTCTAGCAAGCCGTCTTTGTCAACAAGAACAGATGGGAACTTCCCCGCTAACTCTGGGTCACTTCCAAGAATGGATGAACCCTGAAAACACAAAGGCAAAATGTGGTAAATTGTTAACGACAGTTTGTAGATGAACCCTGAAAACACAAAGGCAAAATGTGGTAAATTGTTAACGATAGTTTGTAGATGAACCCTGAAAACACAAAGGCACAATGTGGTAAATTGTTAACGACAGTTTGTAGATGAGTTCTCGTTAGATGTTTCTCTGAAATGAATTACAGCATGGATTACTGACTTATTTTCGTGCCCAGTTGCATGTCCAGGATGGCTTATTTGAACAGTAGTTACATACAAATATGAAAATAAGTTACACCATCGTCTTCCATATACAGATGTGTCTGGTAAGGTACCTACTTGTACCTACAATTTAAAATCCGTGCTTGAAATGGAATGAAATGTTTAACACCACTTCAGCCCCACACCTTCCCTACCTCTACTAAATTTTTTCAGCAAGTTCCCACAAAGATATACAAAATTTTAGGCCTTAGTAATAAGAAGAAATGTGTTTTACCACAGACAAAAATACCCATATCACAGCCTTAGGTGTATCAGTCTGGTTAGGATGGGAAGAAAAACTTGTCACTGAGGAGGATCGATCCTACAAACCTCCGAGGAGTGTGCCACACATGAGATGAGTGCTCTACCAACTAGATACATCCTGCAATACTGTAACTTCTGTGGCAGGTGTGCAGGGGAGGGATTTCTCGAGTTGAAATCCCCTCTTGCTTGCGCCTATCGTTTTTTTCTCTCAATACATTTTCCATTGGAGCATATCTTCATATCTCGACCCCCTATAAATTTTGCTCACTAGTCTCTAGACACACTTTAAAATCTCTACACCTATGTGGATTTACAAAAGATCCACAGACCTATCAAAAGATGACATTTCAGAATACTTGAACAGGCTCATCACTCAGATGAGGACACACGTCATCAGTATTCAGTAAACATTATATCTGTAGATCTTGCTTATTCACTGCACAAAACAATTACTCATAAAAATATTATTGAAACCACATTAAATGGTCCATGTAGGTATATACCTTTATCCTGCAATCACTGTTTGAATTGACTGATTACAGCAAAGTGATTAACTACTAATAGATGTTTTGCTTTTTCATGGTAAACAATCAAAATTAAATATTTATTTGGGAATTATGAGCTTAAAACTAAAAACATTTAATAATATGATAAATTTACAAGGAAAAGTTGTGCATTTTGTATGTCATATTGCAAAAAACTGGCTTCTTTAGTTTTGTGTATTGAAATCATGAATAAAGATGATTTCCGAACTCTTTTTGTTGGATTGTAGAATAAAAAATAATAATTGGTTGATAACGTAAGTTATCAATGTTATTCTGTTCAGGACGAATCAGAAATTTATCTTGGCAAGTCTTGCAGAATTCTCCATTCTTACCTTCACAGAATAATTTAAGCCGATAACGTACATGTATGCCATTATCCTGAATAATCCAGTTAGGCCACACTTTTTCTCTTTTTTCGGATTACAGATCCGCCGATGTTAATTTTGCCAAAATGAAAAAAAATTAATAATTCAGTTTTCAGCCAATTTTTAATTTTATTTTTCCGCCTACTAATGATTTTTACAGAAGCAGTGTCGGGAAATATGAAATAAGTAATTTTTAAGTACAAGCTTTGAAATAAGCTAGATCAGGGTTGTAATACACTCTGGTCCAACTTTTGAATTTCACATATGTACATGCACATGTTGTTTTCTTCTAAAATATTAATAAAGCAATTTGTATCTTTTTTAAATCTTGGCTTGTTCTTTTTATATTTCTTTGGGGCTGGTGGATATAGTTTCCTCTCTCACACAGGATACAATACCTGGCTTCAGTATACCAAGGCTGGGAACCTTTTTGGATCTTTTTTATTTTTATTTCTCCTCCATCCTGAACTTCTTACTGAAAACATCCGTAATACAAAAAAATAAAAATAACAGGAATTGGGTGAATTTTATTTTTATTTTTATTCCATCCTCCGATATTGTGTAATACTCAAAACAGAAAACTAATACTAAAAAATGTCTGCTTCAATTTATTAAGCAAATGGCGATTATAGGAAGAACTTCAACAGAACACAGAGCTAAAAACAACCTAATTCCAACTACACTGCTCACAAGTTTCATCCATGTCAGAGATCGGACTTGGGATATACGTGCCAAAACCTTTTGTGGGATATGGACACGTTAAAAGAGTTCTTCATCTGTCAGTAGGTGATACCTTACATGTGATAGCTTCAATCCTGATCATAATTTATGACAATGACAATGACAACCTTCTGTAAATACAGAGTATAATGTAAATCTTGATGTCTTTATCCACTGCAACAATTCTCTATGATAATAGCCAAACTGTGTTAGATCGATCTACTATTCTCCTGATGGTAGTAGTATTACTCCTGCAGATACCATTCTTCATCTTAGACTGAAGTATTTTCTAGTGTGATCTGTCTTACAATAATACAATCTTAACTAGACAAATTGCTGTAGTTAAGACATGAGGGTAAAGTCAATCCTGAGATATTACTGTAACTTGAGTGTAAATAATCATCACTCTTCTTGTAGACGTTAGAATGGAGTATATTTACTTCCAATCACAATCCACTGTATGTGTAATACACGTATAACGTTGTTAATACTAGAATCGCAAGCATCTGTGGCACACTTGTCAGAGTGTTATCCCCAGAGTCACTATCCTCTATTGATGTTATGTGAAGATGTTACACAGGAGTAGGTTCATGTTCCCCTGATGTTACTCCTACTTAAGACGTGTATAAGCAATATGTGAGTTCTAAAATCATGCCCTATTGATATTACACAGAAACAAGGTTTGACAGATCTACTAGCCCTTGGTGCCAGATAGTGAATGTTAAGTCGAGTTTAGTGAAAATTATATAATACATAGGGCACTAGACAAATCTTCTGTGAGGGCTAATGACTTTCTGAGGCATTTGCCAAACACTGCAGAAGCATATGAACAGATATTTCACAATTTGACACACATATAATTATGTTGTCCTGATCAGATTCCTCCTTGAAGCACAATCATCAGCCGATGCTACATGTGAGTATAATTTCTTTCCAAATCAGAATCCTTCTGCGAGGTAGTTTCTGGAATTTTCTCCATTTCTGAAAACAGATCTCCATGGACATGATGTGGGTTTTCCGTGTCAGATCCTACACTAAGAGCTGCACGATTCCGTTTGATATGGAAGTGCAGTGTTGAGAAAGGGACATTGTATGTTGTGCCAGCTTTACGCAGGGACATTCCAGTCTCTTTAATGGACTTCAGGGCAGCATTGAGAGCCGTCTGGGTGTATCGCTTTCTAGCTGTGCAAATCCCTTGTACCTAGATATAGAGAAAGGAACAGTCTTAAAGCCAGCACACAATACATAACTTTCCAGGATCTTTTTCACACAAAATAAAATCTTCCGTAAATTTAGCTGCAAATCTCAAAAAGTACTTGTACATATGTACGTAACATGTTTATTGGGGGTTCTTCATTCTCTCTTTTTCCACCAGTAAACAAGTTTAAACTGGATCAGTGCCTTTGTTTACTCCACCACCATTGATGACATTTATTCCAGCATATTCAGTTTCACATGACATCATAATTTGCCTCTCTGATACGAACAGTAAGCTTGCTTTGTAGTAAGAAATATATTTTATCAAGAAAACCCCCCAGAATAAAGTCAACAATAAATTTTAATCAGTTACATTGGGAGCCACAATAACTATGGATGTGTATAATTCTACAATCAGGTAAAATGACCATTTCTGTCAGAAAACATTCATTGTATTCTCATTTAAAGACAACCCCAGTCCACATAATCGGTAGCGAGTGGAACCTCCACATGCCCACATGACAGACTTTACCCTTCTTTTCATTCGCTTAGTGTAGTCTGATATAAACAAGAGATAAGGCACCACACCACCATTTTCCATGTCATTACTTGTAGCAGCTTAATATAGTTTGGTTTAGGAAATAGTTCCTCATTAAAAAAAAAAAAAAAAAAGTACAATTTTTTAAAATCTTTCTTTGATGATTACAAGTAGATTGACCTCTGTAGTATTTAAATAACTCACTGGTTTGAAGTTACTTGTTATATGTAGTACTAACTGATAACAACTGTACAAGTGCTATAGTCCCACTTGTATAACAGTAACATGAACCAGTGCTCTGGCATGAGGGTGGCTAACTGAAATGTTTTTGTAGTTGACCTATGTTGATGTTTTACACAGTATTTGTCAGTTGAGACCATTCCCTAATTTAGTAGTCACATGGCCCTGTCAATAGGGTTGTATTTTTCACAGAATATATTCTAACATAGACATTATATTGAACTGTATGGAGTAATTAATGTTGGTGTGCAACCTTAATAGCTGTCACATCTGATGCAATGAAGCATTTAAGCACTTATATAGGCTCTGCCTGTTGTGCAATCCTTTTGACTTTTTTCTGATCAATAAAATATTTTGAACTAAAGCATTTAAGGCTGCCATTGTGCCAGAACATCCTTGACATGGAAGACCTTTGTTGGGATAAAACTGGTGATTTTATCCTAGGGTAAATCGGTGTCCTTTATTATTTCAAGTGCTTCATTGATTTCTCTGTGTAAAGGGACAAAAACTAACACCCTACCCTTCACCATTATCATGAAATGAAGATGAAGTTTAAATGATGCTGGTCAGCCTGAGTATATTCCATTGTGGTTATTACAGTTGTACTTATGTTTATCTGTTCAGGATTAATTGCAAATACTGCATACCTATCACTCCAGACCTTGTTATTGAAGGGGAGCTCCGAGTAATGCATATTCATATGGTACTTGTCAATATGGTAATTTATTATCATTATGGTTTAAAACAACTTAGTTGATAACAGCCATACAAAGCACACGTGTAGTAACAAGTGCAATAATGTAATCCTAGCTCAGACTGTGCATATGAAATATGATGACATTTCGTCGTCTCCTTCTAGTTGTGGTTGAAACATTTTGAGAGTCCTTGTTATTCATTTTAAAAAATTACAATGGCTTAATAATATGGATAATAAAGAAATTATTATTCATGTGGGTTGTACTGATTTTACAAAACTCGTGTCAGGATTCATGTATTACCTTTGCTTTCGCAATACAAAAATCCGGACACTCGTTCCGTAAAATCAGTACGACACACAAGCTCGTATAACAATCTCTAAATCTTAAATGGCTCTCCAAAATCTAACTTAAGGAAGCAATTAATCATGCCCACCATTTTTTTAGCGCGAGGCATGTGGTTCCAATCAGTAATGGTAAGACTACTGGTGACTTTCCTAGGCTGTTAGTCCACGAGACCAGTGGAAATATTTCTTAGTTTCATCACACATGCCCTGGAAACGTGTTGGAGTGGTCATGCTCTTATAAGAAGTCTAGGTTATTCTAAAACAGCATGTGTCATTTTAAAACTAGGGTTTTATGTGAGTTTACTACATGTATATTGATTTGTCACAGCAACAGAAAGGACAGGAACACCCAACAAGTTTTGACTTGTAGTCTTAGAGGAAACCTGCTACATTTTTCCATTAGCAGCATGGGATCTTTAATGTGTGTGTATTTTCCCAGACAGGACACATTATCAGTTGTGGTGCACTGGTTGGGACAGAAAGAAACAAAACTGTACTTTCCTTACATATCATTATTTTTTAATATGATTACTGGGTACTGGACAAGTCCCTTGGTATCCTGTTACTGCACAGGTATCTCATAAATAACAATGGGTGCCTCCATCAGCAACTTAAATTCTACAAATATGTTGGTGTAGATCATGGACTTGTATTCAAAATTAATAAATTAAATGCCCTTCTTTGACAGAATCACACAAAGTAAATAGCAGATGAGACAATCATATATACATATTTCTTGAAAAATGACTAGCAATTTAATAAAATAAATAAAAAATTGTGTGTGTGTGGGGGGGGGGGGGGGGGGGGGGGGGTGTGGTTAGTCAAACTGTTATTTTATCTGCTAGGTCTAAAATAGGAATATTTACTTTGTCTGCCAGTTAGAGACTCCTTCCAGCTTTCTAACAATTCTGGTTCACTGACAACGTCTGCTAACAATAATCAAATTATTTCACATAGTAACATGGACAGAGTGGCAAATCAATGTAAAGGATGTTATCTTCAATCATGGCTCCTCTATCCTCCTCTCCCCACCCCTAAACTCCCCTGTTGGGGGTGGGGGGTTTGTCCGGCATAATCCCAGATAATAATAGCCAAAATGACTTCAACAGTCACTTCTTCATGTATTTATAGCAAGATCTGTTTCCAGGAGCATGCAAAAAAAAAGGAGAAAAAATTAGGTGGAGTTGGGTTTTCTGTCGTTTTTTAAAACTGCAATTATGGCTATAGATAAAATGTTATGCATGTACTCTTTTCACCCATATTTTAATAATAAAAAATAAAAAATTATATTGAAAAAATATATATATAAATTCTGGACTTTTTTCTAGTCGGGTTCCTGAAAACACATTTTTTTTTTCTTAGTCCTAACACTTGTAATGAAAGCAAAGCAAAACAAAACTGACAGCATGGCTGTTTATTAAGAAAAGTATACAATGAATGTACATATCAATTTTTAACATATTATATATATATATCAGATCAAACTCTTGCATAAGCACTAAAACATGAATTTAAAAAAAGTTTGAATATTTTGTGAATACTACACCAATAATAACAAAAATAATGCATTTTTTATATACATTTGTATATGATATCTGGGTAGATAACTATAAAACATTTCCAATTCAACACGACATAAATAATGTTTGTTGTACTCCAGATTCTTTACTTGTATATGATTATAGCAAACAGGGTTGGATTGTAGGCCATTTGACAGTTAAAAGTTCTCCAATGTATTCTTCAGTATTTGTCAGTGTCTTGTCAATTAACCCTGGCAAAGCAAAAAACCCCACAAATTCCAGAATCTTCCAAAACAAAAGGTGGAATATAGCTCAGTTGCAGAGCACTCAAAAGAGGAGCAATGGATCATGGGATATCTCCCTCAGTGGACACTTTGTGTAACCTCATCCTCCCAACCGGCACATCAAATTTTATGGTATATGCTGTCCTGTCTGTAGGGAAAGTATATATAGAAGACTCAACGCTGTTATTTGATAGTAGTCCAATATGGCATTATATGCAACAGCAAGTTTCTTCCACACCTATCTAAACAAAGTACTGAAATAAGTATAGGAGGTGTCACTGAACTCATGGTGTGCATGAGAAACAACACACATAACGGTTTGTTTAAATGGAACTGGGAAAATATCAGTGTACTTTTGAAGAGTATGGATAACGGCAAATATCAACCTCCAAATATGCCTCATGAATTGCCACATAAAAACAGACTGCATAGTACAAAGTACAATTATTAATATAGCTCTTAATTAGGTTTAGAAAAAATTGTTCACTTGAAATTAGAGAAATATGCACAAGATAGAAACTAGAGGATTCATCACGACTGTTTTCTAAGATGGAAAATATCAATGAGACAAATATTGATTAACTAGACAAGGCTGATATTTTACATTTTAAAAACACGAGTAGAGAATTCTATTTATCTTATAACACTTCTAAAATAACAGTTTAGTAAATTAGTACTAAAGTCTCCTCCATTGGCAATATGACATCATCACAATTAGCAGATATGTAGTTTGGTGCCACACACTTTACTTCAATCTGATCAAAGTTCAGGTATACAGGTCTCGTTTGTTTGTAAACTTCATGCAAAACATTATTAATACTATAATAGGTTAATGCAAAATATCAAATGGGTTTATGACATGGATATTATGGGTAAGGTATAGGATAACGTACATTATTAAAGACATACTGTTAGATATGTACTCACGGATATACAACATAATTAAGCATAATAAAAACTCTTATTTTGTATAAAGAAACCATTCTTCACAATGAATCAGAACCCGTCAGATGTACCTACCAGACTGTTAAGATCCTTCACGTGTACACAATCAGATTGGATTTTTTGGTATCATATGACAAGTTTGCTTTAAATAGTCTATTGCTGTCTGAAGACATATATAAGTGTTTTGTGGTGGTAAAACTTTTTTGTTTTATTTTACACTTAAAGTTAAAAGTCCAAACCACATTGTTAACATTAAATTAAATTAATTACCATTAAACTGTCCCAACACTTTGTCCAGACATAAATCATGATAAAACAATTGCAATGACATGGATTCCACATATTAGACTAAAACTATATCACCTATATCGACTTCACTAAGATCACCTAGAACAAAACACATACAATTTTTCACCGTCTGCCATTTTGCTTTTGGGGGAATTCTCTTCAACAGGGGCGTAAGCCTCCTAGTATGTGATGTAATTAATCTGACGTCATGACAATAGCGTTAAAACTTTAGCACATGTCATGACATTGTTAGATTACGTCATATCGATCCACCCCTCTTGAAGAGTATTCCATAAAAACGCAAAATGGCAGCCAGCAAAAACCCAGCATGCATGTGTTTTGTCCTAGTAGATCTCAACGAAATCAATCTAGGTGACATGGTTATAAGCTAACATGTGGAATCTGTGTCAATGTAATGTTTTTTTCACAATTAGCCATTTTCCTTTCATATGCACTTAGGCATCTGAACATCTATTCCAACATTATAGGCTGACAATTTGGTAATGCCATCTGAACAGCACAATGTTTACTCCGTTCCAAGTCTTTATGGAGACGTCCTCTCTCTGTTATCTGAACTGGTTTTCAACCCCCCGGATTCACGATTGCGCTTAACGTGGAAATGCAGTGTCTGAAAGGGTATGTTAAAAATGGTTCCAGCCTTGCGGAGAGACATCCCCTCTTCATGTATTGCTCTGAGCGCGGTAGTGAGATCGAGCTGCGAGTACTGCATCCGTTTCCTCGGTGCAGGGTGCCCAGATGCCTAAGTAGAAAAAGGAACATGTCTTAGAACAATCCACTTTATCCATAAACTGCTAGACATTGCATCTAGGTAACAGACTTCTCCCAGATTCAGCAAGATGAACATTATTAACATTCTGTCAGGATGTACAATGTATGTTAGTGAATGAATTCAAGATTAAGGATATCCAAGCACGAAGACCACATCAGCTATTGGTTGTCAAACAGGATGTATATTTATATCAAACACACCAGACAGCTCATACACTGCTTCATCCTGGATTTTATTTATTTCTTCTTGAGAAATGTTCTACTATGCATTTGTAGTAAATATGAAAACAAATATTTACTAACTGGGAAGCATATTCTAGGCAGTAAATATGCTTCTGAGGATTTTGTATGGATGGAAGGATAAATAAACAAATATTTGAATAAGACCATCCACATTACCCCCAAAGACGAATGTTTGTTGTTACAATGTAGGAGTTCTTCAAATGAGAAGATAAAAACATAAAATCAATAAAAACACTAATCTGATCAGACATGGACATTACCCATGCACGCAAGAATTCTAACCATTTTCCATGCATTACTCCAACCTTTCTTTAGCAAAGAGCACAACTTGTTGGTCTTAAACTGTTATTAAATAATTTTTTCAAAGCACAACAACAATAATAATAATAATAATAAATTTATGCAAAAATTCTTCAGCCAAGAGCATTTCTTGTTGGTCTTGTCATTAAATGATTTTTCAAAGGATAAAACAAAAGGAAATCTATGCAAGAATTCTAACCATTTTACATGCATTAGTCCAACATTTCTGTAGCCAATAGCATCATTTGCTGGTCTCCAAGCCATTATATTATTTTCCAAAGCTTAATGATAGATCTATGCGAGTAGCCTGTTCAGCTGAACAGTAATCCATGTTTGTTATACTGTCTTGCCATTACTGTGGCAATTATGGCATCTATTTAGTGGTGATCTATCAATTGAACAGCTTTAACAATGAAATATTATCAATAATCAGTCATGGCACCATCATGAATACAGTCTGTAGTTGTTAGTCAGCGAGAAGAATCAGTGAAAGGTATTACAAGGTTTTCACCAAGGAGAATTCTAGAGTTTCAATGCCATAATCGTAATGATACATCTTATGTCATGACATGGCATTGTTTAAAATCAGCATTTGACCATGCCATAGGGTATTTCAGAAGTTGCAAGATGTACGCTACAAAAGCTGGTGCAGAAGGATAAACTGACCTTTAGAAAGCTTAAGTCATACACTTTCTAGCATAGCTTAGTCCAGAGGCTAGTGTAGGTTTTAATTTCTCATCTTGTACTGCCAGTTTCTTTTAATTTTACTTCAGCTCTGGTGGGTAAATTAGTGGAAGGTGTTCTGTTGTTGTGCTATTACCAAATAATAAAAAATTAATAATATAGCAAAAGTTGCAACTGAACTTTTAGCTAGAAGTCTCTGTTTCCATTTAGCCCGAGTACATAAAGATAAAGTTTGAAATTATTATTTATATGAATAGAAGGGGAAAAAATGGTGCCCACGGAAATAATGATTTCCTATTTATAATTATATATCCTATTACCAAATTTGACATGTATGTTAATAATGAAGAAGTCTAGCATTTCACATGTCTGACTTAGTAAACCTTTTTTTGTCTTGACATACTTTCAATCTTAACAAATTATTCATATGTACACAATTTCAAAAGATTGTTAAAATATTAAAAATGAAACATTTTAACATTACTGAATTTCGATTTGGATTGAGGTTGAATAATTTCAGTTAGTCTTTCAGTTTTTGAGAATCCACATGATTAATTTCATTTGCACAGACGACGTTCTGACAATGATCATTGATATACTGATCACTTATCTGTGATTGTAGTCCGTGTATTACTGTACGAGACACTTCGTACTGCATGCGTATGGATTTATGAAGTTCTGGAAACTTGGGAGTCCAATAATAATAAAAAAAGACAATATAAATAATTCATGTATAGTTTTGAGTTTAATGCCCTATAATTAAATAATCATCTCCAGCAATTTTTAATAAAACAATTTGTGTGTATAATATTAAAAAAATCAATGTCATTTCAATGATGAAAACACATGATCTATCAATGTATGTAAAAATAACTGTAAACCATACAAAGTTAACTGAAATAACACAGAAACACCAGACAATAACAGTTAATAATAAAATATACACAACATTTTAAGCAACACCTTGGACCATCGTTCAAACTTTCCAAGGACAGAATTGCAGTCTGTCTATTTATGCTGAATAATTCACTATGACAAATCATGTTAGCAGTTAAAACTGATAAATATTTTTCAATCAGGAACCAATTTTTTAAAGCTCATTTTCTCCATGTAGATGATCGGGTATATGTCTCTTGCAGAAGGCAAACAGTCAAATGTATGGATGTCAAGTGCTTTTCCTGTCATCAACAATTCCAGTAAATTGATGTGAAGCAGACACACAAAATAGTCATGGAGTTCTGTTGTTCATCTCCAGAATGGCCAACATTTCTCTTCTAGGAGCTGGTTTCATTACCAGTTTGGTCAACATCTGTCATGGCAATATGCTTATCCCCAACATGATCTGTATGAGTATCCCCAGCATGATCTGTATGAGTATCCCCAACATGATCTGTACGATTAACTCCAACATGATCTGTACGATTAACTCCAACATGAGCTGTATGTCCCATCAGAGAGTTGAGTCCATCATCTCCTTCAACATGGCTGTAACGGTTTTCTGGCATGAAACGGTCCCCTGGAACCATGGAAAGAGGAATTTCCTCTCTCTGCTTCTTACGCCGGCCACGGATGTGATCGTGAAGGGTCTGGTGTGGGATATTGTACATTCTGCCAGCCTTTCTGATGGAAATTCCACACTCAGAGACAATGCGCAGTGCTTCAATAAATGCTGATTGGGTATAGGCTTTCTTTGGATGAGCCTAGATAGAGAGAGAAACATAGTTCAGAGATACGATTTTAATATATCTTCAGTAGTCATTGTATTAAGTGTTGTCGCACAGTGAAAATACCAACTCCAATATTTGTTAATTTTGGTTTCAGTTTTTTAATACATTACTGCTTGACTTATGTAAGTGAAAATTAGTTAATGTATAAATCATGGGGAATTAAGTTATCAAAATACTACAGCAAGGTACCAGAGACATGTCTTTCTGAAATACTAAGCTTCAGCAACAAAATCATGCAGCTGCTTAATAAAGCCTTTATCAGATGAATGAATGGCACAAAAAGTGATTTTCTCAAATCATTAATTCACCACCAACTGCCTTTTACTGTAGCATGTCAGGAATGTCGGTGTAAAATTTTGAAAATGGGTGTTAGCTAATGACGTTTTTTTAGAGGGGGGATTAAGAGATGAACCTGTTTAGTTTCAAATTAGATGTTTATTAGAATTTGTTACATGCCTGTGTAAAAAAGCGAAAATAAACTGAATATAATAAACCAAATTCAAAACAATGTGGAATGATGAGGCAACTCTTTTTTCATGTCTGGTTTTGGCCAAATGTTACGAGTTTACAAACAACCCTATAGGGTTTAGTTCTCAGTTGTTCGCAAAATCACCACATTCCAACAGAAACTGAATTTGACAAATCAATTTCATAATAACATCACCAAAGTGGACGAAGAATCACCACATCTCAAACTTGATTTTGTGACAGTTTGTTTGGCTAAGAAAAGTTAATACTGTATATCAAAAAAAGATATCAATGAATTTTTTTTTATCTATATATTAACACAATAATTACACGATGCATTATCTTTAAAAAAATTAATACCACGAAGAATAATAAAACAAATATTTAAAAACAAAACAACAGACATGTGCATATTAGAATGAAAGTAATATTTTATGTCAATAAAAAGTAAATTTATAACTAATTGCATTTTGGACATATGAAACAAAAAATATGTGAGTTGTTTATGTACACACTAAATAGATTTTTACAATGTTAAAGCTCAACACTGTGTCATTTCTGTGGAGTTCTCTATAACAGGAGGGGAAATTACTACCAACAAAACTAGCTTCCACTGATCCGACTGTCAAAACAAATGCCAACTTCTTTTAATTATAACCAATGTGTCATAAATGTAAAGTAACTGTACACATTAAAAACCCTCCACATTTTTGTATCCTTTCTTTGATCTATTAAAGTTGCATCTACCAGACATATTAATAAAATATGTATTTTAGTATTTATCCATCCCAGTGGAATAAAATCAAGACATTATTTACATGATTTATATTATAGGCTAGATTATTTTGAAACACACACACGCATGTGTGCAAGCAAGCATAAAAATACTTATATTTGTTGTCTAATGCACACCTTGAAGACTATTTCAAAGTATATCAACAAAATGTCATGTTCCATACAAGCTACTGACTAAATATTACATACATGAAAGTATCACCACTATACTACACACATTAATATAGACCACAAACGTGCAAATCATATTGTAAAGAACAGTGCCTTCAGGAGTTTCTATTTTACACTATAATTTTTATCAGCATCAAGCATAACCACAGGCTTTTCCATATCATGCCACTATAGCATTGCAGAACATCACAGAAATTCCTTGAATCATGAGTATAACAATCTCCATAGACTGATAGATGGTACTTTGTCATCTAGCAACAGAACAGATCTTTGTTTCATTCAAAACCACAAACAGGCAGCATTAGAGGATTGTGTATGTGCCACAAAAAATATATATACATAGGTCAAAGACCGCAAGGGTCATATCTATAGTATATGCAAACAAACATATACAACACTCCATGACATTGTTTGAGGTTCTTGTTCATACACTAGTGGTCATCCTATTGCTGAACAAATTCATCAAAATGTCTTGGTCACCAATCTTTAAGCGTTTCCTAAGCTGTATTCCAATCACCATTTATTGACATCTTCAGTCTAGTCAGAAGGGAGTCTACTTCCAAGCTTTCTTTTCGATTCAGTGTCATTGACTGCACAGAGAATCCATCTCTTCAAGTTTCTAACAAGGCTAAAGACCTCTAGCATTATAACCACAATCGCTTGTCTCCAATGCTTGGTTCATCAGGAAAGAATGGCGGTGGATCTTTAGTGGTCTCCAGTGCTTTTTTCATCAGGAAAGAATGGTGGTAGATCTTTAGTGGTCTCCAATGCTCGGTTCATCAAAAAAGAATGGCGGTGGATCTTTAGTGGTCTCCAGTGCTTGGTTCATCAAGAAAGAATGGCGGTGGATCTTTAGTGGTCTCCAGTGCTTTTTTCATCAGGAAAGAATGGCGGTGGATCTTTAGTGGTCTCCAATGCTCGGTTCATCAAAAAAGAATGGCGGTGGATCTTTAGTGGTCTCCAGTGCTTGGTTCATCAAGAAAGAATGGCGGTGGATCTTTAGTGGTCTCCAATGCTTTTTTCATCAGGAAAGAATGGTGGTAGATCTTTAGTGGTCTTCAATGCTTGGTTCACCAGGAAAGAATGGTGGTGGACCTTTAGGTCTCCAATGCTTGGTTCACCAGGAAAGAATGGTGATGGACATTCAGTGGTCTCAAATGCTTGGTTCTTGGGAAAAAGTGGAGGTGGAACTTCAGCTCGGTACCTCTTGTGTTTGCCACTAATGTGATTCCAGAGCGTCTGGTGTGGAACATTGAACATTTTGGCTGCCTTTCGGAGGGAGATTCCACGATCCAGGACAGAATGCATAGCTTCCTTAAAGTCCGTTTCAGTGTATGTTTTCAGTCGCTGATTCTAGACAAAGGGAAAGAAATACATATCCAGTTTTAAAAAGATATCCTCATTCAGCCCTTCAACATTCAATATCCAAAGAATCCCAAAGTATTATTCAGCATTTTCAGTGTTAAGTTGTTCGCTCATCAATACATTAACTTATCACAGTGTGTAGGTTATTGCAATATGAATGTTACCGTAGAACTTTGAATCTGAAGATGTATACAGCTCCTCAAACAAATGACTAAAAAAACTACCTTGTTTTGGCAACCTGCAGTATACAGTGAGCAACATTTGATCTCTAATTAAAAGACTTATAAATAGAAGTAAAATAAATTAGTTTTTTGGCAGATGCTGATCATCATCAATAACACAACTAACTGTGCAAGCATTGTAAATATCTCACTATCTTTTGTTCACTGATACATTTTGTAATGACATGTAATGACAAGGATGGTAGTACACATATTATTCAGTAATGTCATGGTTGGTAGTACACAATGTAGTAATGTCATGGTTGGTAGTACACAACTTCTGTAGTGTTCATTAAGGCTAGTACACACAGAGGCAACAGGCCACAGTGACAAGCCATGCAACAAGATTTTGTGGTGTAACCCCGGATGGGAGAACCAGTCACTCCACAAAATGTATTATAATAATAACAAACATTGTAAATGAATAGTATCAAAATACTGTCTTGTAATGATCTGATTAGGTTCACCAGCAGCTAATACCGTGTCATATTAGGTAGAAGAAAATCCCCGAAGTCACAAAAGTATGAAAAAAAACCTGCAAACAATTCACCAATTTTCTTAGGACTTTTTGGTGAAAATAATTTGACGATCTATTTAAACAATTTGTATTAATTTGGAAATTCCAACTTTCGACTGACAGCAGTAGAACCAGATGTTCCTTAAATCCATTGATGTCCAGACTTGTGATTCCTGTTGCAGTGTCAAACATTGGGGGCCTAATTCATTAATGTCTCACAACTTTGCGATCTTGTCATAAACAGTATTTATTCCATCTGTTACATGGCAGTAGGGATTGGTTGACAGGCATACGCCTATATTAGAACCTTTCCCCACAAAATAAGAAGAGATACATTCATGTATACAAGATGACGGGCAATAGTAACATATATATAAGCAGGGCTCGAAACGGCCTGTGGCCAGGTCGCCAAATGCGACCAAAGCTCTGTTTGGGCGACTTAAATGGCGTTAGTCTTTTTCTATAATATATGAGCTACTATTAATAATTGTATGACATCTATTTATTCCACATTAAAATCTTATTCGTGGGTCACAAAATTGAGCATATCGGTTTACCGTAATTTACTAACATTCCTTTATATTATAAACATTGATGTTGTAGACCAAATGCAGTCATTCTAATATAGTCCATAACCATTCAGAACATCGCAGCTGAATACGTGATCAAATCCAAACATTCCCGAATGCCATCTTATTTTTTCGTTATCTGTTTCGTGGTGTTCCGATTTCTGTTGAGAGGTTGTTTTTTTTTATCTTGTTTTAATTGGGTTTTTTAACTAGCCAGTTAATTTGGTGTCTACTGACTTGACTAATAAAATGAATTATTACCATTTTCGGAGTAAAATCACGTTAATGACGTCCTCTGCCAGATGGAATTTTCTTAAACACACAGCAAGAAGCAAAGGAAAAAACAAGCATGCCAAGGAATTTTAATTTGTTTTTCCAATTCTGTCTAGTGCAAATGAAGTTAGGTTCTGTTGAATAAAAAGAACCTTATCCCCACTTCGTTTGCATCTATTTCTTACAAATGCTTATATTAAACGCTGAACACATGAATAACACTTCCCTAACACATAAACAACAATTATATATGTAGCAACAATTATGTATGTAGCCCAGTTGGTTGTGCAGTTTTTTAAATTATATGTGAGTTATCCCTGGGAATTTTGCGTTGATGATGTAAACAAAAAATTATTAAGTTCATTTTGTAAAATATGTACAAAATAAGTAAATAATTTGCTCAAGTCAGTGTTTTCTTTTAATTTTTCATTTCAATATCATGTATGTTGGTATCTTTGCCATCTAGAAGCTCATTTCATATATGCTTACTTAAATATTTAGCTTAAAACCTGAAATATGAATATTTCGTGTTTGGGCTAACTAAAATAAGTTTGAGCCACTGAAAATGAAATGTTAGTGGCCCAGATATTTTTGGAGGGCTGGCCACCATATTTTTTGGCAAGTTTCGAGCCCTGTATAAGTAGTAATAATTGAATATAAAGTAATCAGTTATGATACAAAATTGACAGCAGATTAAAGAGAAACAGGAAATAAAGAAGTAGAGCAGAGGGAGAGACATGAAAGAGGAGAGAAAGAAAACAGATTGACAGACAAGTGAAGAAAGAAATGAACAGCTATTAAGTTTGAAAACTTTTACTGCTTGAAATAAATTTTCAAATGTCCATATTTTCCTGGGTTGTTAACTGCGGATCACCAAATAGTAAAATATTATGGTTGAGATGTAGGTATTCAGGCCCTAATCTAGAATTGAAAAAGTAGGAGAAAGGGGAGAAGTTTGACAAAAATAGGCAAGAGTGAATATTTATCAGTACAAATTTGTAATGTTTTGTCAGTTTGTTCAATCGGAAAAATTCCCAATTTTACATTCAGTTCTAATCGTAATACATGTATTTTAATATAAAATATTATATCCGGAAATAAAATTTATACACAATAATGTTTTATTAAAAACGTGATATTATTAAGTAGTTGAATATATGCTGTTATGTTAAAATTAAAATATTAAAGCCGCACACCCTAGTTCCATCCAGTGAAAATAAATTATAATTTGGTTAATCTACAAACCTGTAACACACTTAGATCACGTTTTTATCAAATGGAGTGAAAAAGCAGGTTTTATATCGATAAATACCATGGGAATCCCCATGTCCCAATTGCTTGAAATAATTTTGAAAGTTAGTATTCTGATGTTACCGGTAGATGTCGCTCGAAGCACAACAATGCCTACGTCACGACAAATTTCACAGACTTGGGGTGCGTTCCAACTGTTCTGTCCTGGTTGTATCCCCTCTCCAGATATTGTAAGACTTAGCAAAATTATTGGTTTTAAGGGTTTGTAACGTTTTGTATTGAGACACTTACTTGTCTGAACTTTTGTGACTGAAAATGTACCCGAACTGTGAAGAAAAATCTCACAAATGAACAACAACAAATCGGATGTTGATTGCGCGAACCGTGCACGAGAAAACAAACCGAACCAAAATGATAACGGTCACGTGATATACCAACGTCTGTGACATTGAAATGGAAATATCACCTCTAAAAATAGATTGGACCTCGCTTGCTTAACGGTTTTTTCTCGACAACACGTCTTGTGAAAAAATGCAAAAAATGCATTTCGTGGTTTTACAAACATCAGGATTACCAAAAAGCACTTCAGGTGAATGGAAATGTGTATTCGAAATAATAAAATGTAAGTAAAGTGCAATTTTATTTGTGAAAAATGGGGTTTAATAGCGAAAAACAACGCCGTAATGGTTAACAAATAAACGTAACTAGGGTATGTCCCTTTAATTAGCATTTTCTGGTAATATTGAAATAAATGTGGTAGAGGATTAACAACACTTGACTGGTCACAGCACACGACGCGACACACGTCACTTTGAAAAACAATAGTCCAGTTTACTGGTGTATCTGGAGAATTTCAACATTAGACTGCGACATATATTTAATCTCTTCACAACAGAAACTGGCACATTTGTTGGTTGATTTTTATAATAAATTGAACAAGGTAAAACATTATTTCATCAAATCAACCATACATTACAGCGCATGTGTGCAGAAACCATTTTCTATTAATAGGCCGGTTCTCGATTACTGAGGATAGTCTGGCGCCAAAGTAAAAACACTGTCCAAAGTAAAAACACTGTCCGACATATGGCGACAAGGTGCCAAGTGAGCTATGACAATAAACAGGTCGGGGTTTTGATGCCATTGTGTGGTTTTGTTTTTGAAATCAGATTACGGCTGCTCACTAAGTTTTTAGCTAATAACTTGGCGACTTGAACAGACTTTCGGCGAAAACAATTTTCATTTCGCCAGCAAGATTAGGGCCTGGGTATTTCTGTAAATGGGTATTAGTGATTTCCCTAGAAATTTGGCAAGGCATGGTAGACCAAACACTTTTGGGGCATTTTCACCATTTTCGGGGCACTTGTTTTTCATTAAAATTACACAAAAATTAATTGAAATAAACATTAATGTAATTTATGTGCTTGCTTTAATAAATGAATGGCAAAAGATATAAAAGGCATATTTTATTAATTAATAATACTTTTTGGGGCGTTTCATAAAGGCAATTTTAGAATTAATTGGTGAAAAAGGCTTGTTTAATCTCAGGGCAGCATGGTGCTGATTAAGGCAAGATGGTGCTAGACTATTGAGGCATGGTGCTGCACCATGCTAAAACAATCTAGGGAAAACACTAGGCATTGCGATGCACCCTGAAAAGTTGACAGTAACATAGGAATGTTCTGCATCTTCACTGTGATGTATGAATTTATGGCTGATTCGGTTACTGTTAACCATTCTCAGTTGACAGTGTTGACTTCTGTTACCATGATAAAAGTATGGAAGGACAGTTTCATTCAATGCGTAAAGAATATGGATTGGATTCTACAACTGAGGTAACTGAAGGGTCAAGTTGGTAACAAAAGATTTGACAATTGTGATCTTGCTGTGCAATATAAACTGACTTGCAATGACGACGCCATGTCAGTGTATCTGCCAGAAAGAGATGTTTGGGTATGGCGCTATGGAATTGAATGCAACCACAGGGGGTATGGGGGGGGGGGCTCCCCCAGAAAGAAAATGGGTTAAGTTTAGGGTTAAGGTTAAGAAAATCATACAGTAATGATAAAAATAATTAA
Source organism: Gigantopelta aegis (assembly GCF_016097555.1). Classification (NCBI taxonomy): domain Eukaryota; kingdom Metazoa; phylum Mollusca; class Gastropoda; order Neomphalida; family Peltospiridae; genus Gigantopelta; species Gigantopelta aegis. The sequence continues at coordinate 7,067,515 of NC_054708.1, read as the reverse complement.
TTTTGTCAAAAGGTTAACTTAAAAAAAAAAATCTGCAACAAAATTTGGGTATGGCACCATAAATGTGTTACCCTCTGGCAAAAACCCTGCATGTTGCCTACAGGAGCCCAAGGAGAGCTTTGTAGGCCCCAGTTCAGTGGAGGCTGATTTATCTGTTACAATTTATAATTGTTGTAACTACACAAATAACTTGTGTTAGGGTGGGATCTGTTGATTCTTTATGCAGCAACATCTTGTTCTGGGTGACATTCTATCTCCTGCTAACTCACTCCACAGATCTACATGTATGTAGAACTACTACTTACTTTAAAGGTTAACTTCATAATAAAATTAAATTTATTTTACTGAATTCCCAATAAGTAAAATGTTTTATTCCTACTTCTGCTTTTGTGTAAATAAACACTGCAAAGCATCTTACAAAATACCTGTGCCAAACATTACAAACTTTATCAATTTTTTTTTTACATCATTTGATGTTTTCAAAACAGACATAATTATACTGCAAATCATATTAATTACTGAATTACGTCACCATTCAAAAGAAAATCACGTGAATTATGTCATTATTCAAGTGAGTTAACTCTTGGTCGCTTTTTCTTCTAGACCAAAAAAATTTTAATGCAGAATTTTCAATACTTTGTATAAAACTGAAATATCCTCGAGTGGAAATGAAAACGTTGTAATGTCATCTTCAGGTATTTGACTACAACATTTTTTGTCTGATTTTACCGTAACTTTATATTATAAAGTGTACCATTCACTGTTTTTCTTCAGACAATGATTGAGATATACAGCAATTAAAGTGAGATTGCACCTGAACTATAAGAACAAAGGCAGTTCAGGTCTTTGGATTTCATAGAAACGATAGTTCCCGGTACCGTGTTCGTAAAATCATGGAACCAAAATTTAGTTTCCCATGATTATTATATCGAGTACAACTACTCAATAAAACTTAAAAACAGTGTCCAATGGGTTACCATGATCACAAGGCATGGAACCAAAAAAGTGTTTCCTATGAAATTCTTTGCAGTTCAAGAGAAGTCATCAGTTCTACAGATTGTGATGTCTGGGTCAGCATTTGATTTACTGAATAATACAAAGAATATTCAAATAAATGTTTATTGTGATGTACCTATATTTTCATTAAACCTAGAATTCCATTGTAGTAACTGCATTGTGCAATTCTGGGCACATCTCAGTGATTTGGAAAATAATCCACTCTCGCTTACAAGAAAAAAATAAAAAATAAAAATCTGAAATGTGAACATAAAACAAATATATTTGGCAGAAGCACACCTTCCTGGAGTTTCCCCAAGAAATTATTTCATTTACAGTTAAACAGGAAGTCAGCCCAGGATTGTGATTTTCACTTGTGTTGTGTATCAAATGAAAGTCTATTTATTTTCAATCATCGGTTTGCACAACAATTAATCATGGTTCATGATATTTGCAGTTTTCGGGCCACAATACAATGCACCTTTTTTTTTTTTTTTTCATAACGCTGTTTATTGTTATTATTATTATTATTATTTTTACTGTTGTAAATCTTAATGATGAACTCAAGCATTTAAATCAATCAAAGGGTTTGATTCTGCAGAACATGATATGTCTGCATGGGCTAGATCCCAAACTCATCATGCTAAAATAATAAAAATTGTATAATTTTGTCTTGTAATTTTTCTTTTTATGATATATTTACAATTATTTTACAAGTGACCATTAAAAATTAAGTTTGTTACTCTTAAAATGTTTTATTAAATATATGTGTTAGCTAGTATACTTGTGGAAAATATCATGAATGAAACAAATATTAAAAATCAAATTGTCCCATCTGTATTAAAAACTTAACTTTAATGGGAGCTCAAACAATCGGTGGTAAAATTTTCACTTCAAAGCCAGTGCTTTCTATTTATAACATTGCATAACATATAAACAAACTCTCATCCCGTTCATAAAATGGCTCCTACATATTATCGAGATGAGACTTTAATGAGTATCTAAACATTAAAAATACAATTTATGCCAATGAAAAATTTAACAATTTCAGCTGAAGCAAATTACTGTTGCATGGATTACAGAACTGGAAGGGATCTAACTCTTTATTGTACTTTATTTACCCAATCATGAATCTTACACGTAGATTAATCAGAACATCTCTACATGTAATATTTGCAGATGCAAGTCAGGTCAACATCAAAGCAAACATTTAACATGCAATTCATAAAAAAAAAAAATTCAGTATGCCCTTGCGAGTTCAAGCCTTGTCTATGTGTGCTTAGACTGTCCCAGTCATATATAAAAAAAAAATCAGGGCTCACTCTGTTCAAATTAGTTAATTTTTATACTAAGTGGCTACAACATTTAGTTTTTGGCCAATAAAATTTTCTACCAGTATATAAATTAACCACTTTTGAATTATTTTCAAGGAAGTAATATAATATCTGATTAAAAAATTTTTATCTAGTGTGTGTGAGGCCTAAAATTGTCAAATGGTCAGAACTGTAGGTAACAGGCCAATAATTACGGCCCTGTTCAAAGTACACTGTGAATCAGAAAAGAAACTCGGAAAAACATAATTTTGTTGGGAAGTCCAGAAAGGTGAAAGTAGTAATCACATACAGAAAACAAGTTCTGCCAAATAGGAAAGAAGATCATCGGGTGATAAATACCTTAAAAAGCTCCACTTTCTCCCCGGACGTAGACAGCTGCATGTACATGTTTTGTGACGAGCCAGCGACATCGTCTCTGAGAATGTCTGAATAGTCACCACCGAACCCCACCGCTCCGTCTCCCTTGCTAAAGTCACTTATACTTTCTATCAATGTCACATCATCATCATCATCCTCCTCCTCTTGCTTCACTTTCGCCGACAGCGGCAAATGAACACTTTCCTCCATGCCCGACTGGGTAGATTGTGTAAATTCTGGGTTAGAATGAGTTTCTGATACTAAGTTTGCGGAGCTGCCTGCTATAGAATGGTCTGCTGAACCTGACCGTGCTGTAAAACAAGTTGAGAGAATCATTTTAGAGATCTGTCAATTTATGTAGATAAAAAAAAATTAAAAATTTAAACATGAGTTTTTCATATGGTGATTCAACCCCTCATAACCAAATTTTTAAAAATGTTAAATTTTTTCCAAGATCCTGCAAAGGCCTTTGTCCAAATAAAAACCCTGGTATTCCTTCAATACCACGTTTTATTTAGTCCCTTGGGTGTCCAATATAGAGTGTTTCACTATACAAACCTAAACTTAACTAGTTTCTTTTCTTAAAAAGTAAAATGACAAAGGTTATAGCATTCAAAGTCAGCTCCAAAAACGAATACTTATAAAAAGGACCGACATCAGTGCAAATTGTTATTTTTATCATATCGCAGTGAATTATAACTGTAGGTATTGCAAACAAAACTAACTTAAGTGAAATAAATTCATTCACAAATTACTCTAAAAAACTGTGATAATAAAGAGTAAGCCTGATGTACACAATTCAAACTGGTCAGTCAGAAACCAAATTTGTAGGTCTCTTTGGTGTTTGTACAGAAATATTTGACAAATATCTAGCACTCATTCCCCCCCCCGCCCCCAACAAATGGACATGTTCTTGGTGTTTTCGACTGATCACTGTAAATGACATGTAACTTGAATGACTGTTTGCGTCTTATGTCAAGCCCTGTAATGGCATATATCATTAATACCCTAACAGGTACCAAAATTAAAAATTGTTTTGCAAAACATATATATATACCTATTTTTATAGAAGGTGTCCCTTCCAAATCTGTAGCGTTTCTCTTAAAACCTCGATCACTTGCTTCAAAACCAATATTTGTCTGAGTCCCGGGAAACGAACTTCTACCCGACGTGTTTGTCTGATGTGACTGGACCGTTTCGGGAGAAGAGATCCACGATGTCGATGATCTAGGCTGTATTTGAGGCTGTGACCGCGACGAGTGAGTGGAGCGAACACTGTGAAAACCTCCAGTTGAATGTCTCTGATTAGAAGAATATCCACCTGGCAGGTACGTTCTGCGGTTTATCGAGGCCTGCTCCTGGCCATAACTGTCTATCAAGTCGATACTCGAACTTGTGTTATGTTCCTTGAGAACTCTGTGTTCTGGAGTCTGGGCACTTTTTGGCACCGTCTTAAAGGCTTTTGTGCAGAAACTTTCACTGATCACATTGCCCGAGCTCTGAATAAACTCACTGAGGACGTATCTCTCTTTCTTAATGTTGTCTATCTCCACGGCCAGATAGCCACTGAGTTCCACTCCCTGTTCATAGTCGAGAAAGTCTCGACACACTTTCTGTATGGCCTCAATGAATGAGGAGAAAAACTTCACGGAATACTGTTTCTCCAACATGGCGGCAAAATGTTGAAAAGAAAACCTGCAAGCAGTCAAAGTACAGTAGTTTAGATCAAAACATATTAACACATAAAAATTATCCCACAAAAATGTTTTAACCAGTAACACAGACATACATATACACAATCATGGGTCATTCACTGCAATAAAATAATTTTCTATCTTAATATCTATGTATTTGCAGCCTGATAAATTTCTTATTTTTCCAGAGGAATTATTTATTTATAGATAGATCTACATTTAATGAAAAAGGAGAGATAAATATGATTTCAAAACTAATTTTATCAGTAACAGGTCATCATGCAACCATACTTCATGTGACTCGATAACCCATCACTGTCTCATAACTATACATTTCCAGCACTATATATATAATGTGTCACTAGAAAATCACTTCTGCACGACAGTGTTGATTGCTCATTCCAATTCCAGCAATAAATGTTGGAACTGTATAAATACATACTAGTATAACTTTTACAATTCCCGTAAGATCACAATTGCTATGTCTTTTATTTTTCAATTCTATCTTCTGCCCCTATCCAGCATTTTGAATTAAACATTTAAAAAAAAAAAAAAAAGGTTTTATTTTGCATCTTATTTGTGAAGAAGTCTTAATATAATTGCTGCCTGTGGACTGATCCTTCATCATTATAATGTGATAAAATATTATTTTGAATCAAGGGTCTTGTAAAGTTGGGGGATCTTTCACTAGTGAACAAGGACTGTTTTCAGGTAGCAGAGGTTTTCGACGATTTTCTTCATAACATATTTCATCAGGGTAAACTTATATAATCTTCACGGACTACATGTCCCCTACTTGGCCCAAAATCTTTTTGTATAGATCTCCTAAATTCAAGGGCCATAACTGTCAAAGATGAGTAAATTGACATGAATGTTAAACTTGATATGTAACAACATGACAAAGCTATACACAAGGGTCTAACTCTCAAACATGGGTAAATTTACATAAATGTTAAAAAAAAACATCCGGAAAACATGTGTGTGACAGACGGATGAAGATGAAACCTATAATCAACTCCAGACTAATAAAGAATAACATTAACAAACGCTTATATAGTATATATGATGTATATACCCCCCAAAATGCAGCCCTCTTCATCAACTTTTCTGTCCAGGAGCCAGATGGCACCTTCTATTTTTTTCAGGCAAAAAATAACAAAATTAGGTATGTAGGTATGTATACATGTATTGTCACCTTCAGTACTCAAGCACATGCGTGACATCGACTTTAATTTGTCGATTTCAGTGACAGTAGTCATGAGGTTAAATATTTTCTACAAAATTATATTTGAATTTAAATACTAGTTCTTGACCTCTATATCCACGAGATACACTACAAATAATTAGTGCCAGTGATTTTGGTTCAAATGTGTAACGTTTGATTTGAGAGTGTGTTCGAACACTGATTCAGGTTTACATAGTGTTTTCCCTAGCTTGTTTTAGCATGGTGCAGCACCATGGTTCAATAGTCTAGCACCATCTTGCCTCAATCAGTGCCATGCTGCCCTGACATTAAACAAGCCTTTTTCAGTAATTAATTCTAAAATTGCCTTTATATAAAACCCCCAAAAATGTATTATTAATTAATAAAATATGCCTTTTATATCTTTTGCCATTTATTTATTAAAGCAAACACATAAATTACATTGTTTATTTGAATTAATTTTTGTGGGTTTTTTAACGAAAAACAAGCTCCCCGAAAATGGTGAAAATGCCCCAAAAGTGTTTGGTCTACCATGTCTTGCCTAATTTCTAGGGAAATCACTTGGTTTACCTGAACCAAAACACTAAAAATATCTGATTAACACAACAATGCAAATCAGGTCTTGTGATTGTGTCAAACACATTCTTAAGTAGTGTGACATCAGAAACACAATTTTTGTTAAATAATTATATGGATATGATTTTCGTTGAATAGTTGTACTCGATGTAATAATCACGGAAAACGAAATTTCGGTTCAGTTATTTTATCAACACGCTACCGGAAACGATCATTACCGTGAAATCTGAAGTCTGAAAAATGTTTTCCTCTGTATTCATGCATTAAAGGGACATTCCTGAGTTTGCTGCATTGTACGATTAAACTTACATGATAAATATATTTTATTGTTTAGAATATCAGTGTCTGTATATTCAATGTGTTTCTGGTTGTCTTAATATTTGTAAGACCGGCCTCGGTGGCGTCGTGGCAGGCCATCGGTCTACAGGCTGGTAGGTACTGGGTTCGGATCCCAGTCGAGGCAAGGGATTTTTAATCGAGATACCGACTACAAACCCCGAGTGAGTGCTCCGCAAGGCTCAATGGGTAGGTGTAAACCACTTGCACCGACCAGTGATCCATAACTGGTTCAACAAAGGCCATGGTTTGTGCTATCCTGCCTGTGGGAAGCGCAAATAAAAGATCCCTTGCTGCCTGTCGTAAAAAGAGTAGCCTATGTGGCAACAACGGGTTTCCTCTAAAACCAGTGTCAGAATGACCATATGTTTGACATCCAATAGCCGATGATAAGATAAAAAATCAATGTGCTCTAGCAGCGTCGTTAAATAAAACAAACTTTACTTAATATTTGTAAGAAGTCCAAACTGGATTTTGTCTTCAAATAATTTCGTACGTACGAAAAAATATTTTTTTAGGAAATAAAATAAAATTTAAGCTAATACAAACATTAGAACTATCAGAAACACGTTTAATATACACCCAGTAATATTTTATGCAAAAAAATATATTTAATATGTAATTACAATCGTTAAAAAGTCTCTGTTTGTCGATAACATCTTAAAAATTGCAGCAAACTCAGGAATGTCCCTTTAAGACACATTTTATTTTTAACAAATAAGATTTTTGTTTTTAAATGTACAAAGTATTTTCCATGGAAAACGAGGGAAAAAGAGCATCATAGTTGTATCATCGCAAGTAATACATTCGGGAATGTTGGTATATATTCTGGATTCACAGATAGTTAACTGGTTTTCTACTTTATGCTGACCATGTATTTGCATGTTGCATAAAAAAAAATGTTGACAGAGATGACAGTTTATGTTTATCATGTGATCGACTTTTTATTTAAGTTTTTGACATGATTGTAATTTTTTGTTACAAACTTTTACTTTCCTTTTAAATAAAGCGAGTCATACGGTGTAACAAAAAACTATTTACATATATTTTACTCTGATATTATATAATATTGTACAGTGTACAATTTTGGTTTAAAAAATGTAAGTGCCATAAGGACTCCCTGTTTGCAAATATTTAAAGCATGCCACCAACCCAGGGAGCCTGCCGTACGTCTCCAGTAGAACAGAAGATATGCTAAGTGTTTTGCCGCCATTTTGTTTTTATACTGGAATTCAAAGATTTGTTACTCTAATACTAATGATATGCAAAACGGAACCGTCTTTTATTAGTTTTAAAGGTTGCATGTCACTATTTACAAATACTTTAAATGTGTAAATTATTAATTTAATTTATAAAATATGACATAAATTGCAAAAGTTTTTTAAAAAGCTTAGGAACACAGTATCATGAAATAGATAAATTTAACAAAGTACACAAATTACTATGGTGTGTGTGTTGGGGGGGGGGGGGGGGCAGTAAACCCTGCAATACATGTACACTTTATGCTAATCAAGGTTCTTAATTGTTTATTTTCTCTTTTTGTTTTTTGAAGGGTGGGCGAGTTCCCACTCATAAGTAAATAAATAATGCTGTTGTAATATCTCGGTAACATGGATTCTTTTTTATAACTTAGGTGGTTTTAGTGCATGGAAACAATTATTTTAAAATTTTAATAGGTACAATAACTTTATTCTAAACTGATGATAATTATTTGCATATTTTTCTAAACAAACCATAAAGCATGCCCAATGAGCCTATCAGATTCTGTTGTGCAAATTGACAAATTGATTAAACATGATCTCAGTATGAAAAATGGACATTAAAAAGTTAATTATTTTAATTTACTGGGTTTTTGTTTTGTTTTATCAACAGTTAAAATTGGGCAAGTGAATTTTTCACCATGGCCAGTGAATTTTCAAATCCACTGGCCCTATGGCAAGTGAATCTTAAAAATATTCTAGAACAACTGTGTTGACTGTGTTATTTTGAAGAATCAATGTAATTTGTACAGGCTCGTATGCTAGCCAAGCTAGAGAGTCCTATATGACTTTTGCAAGCCTCGGGCTCCGGACTCTCCTCAAAATAGCACACTGTTGTACATGTTAAAATTTGACTTTGATTGTTTGGCAAAAACATAGTTGCAGTCTGTTTTCGTTATGATCATAGCATCGATGATGTAATGATCAGGGCTCACGCAGTTGGTAGTCAAATTAGCCTCTTTTGTTTTTTAAAAGGCTAATAAATGTGCAAGTGGCTCAAAGTTTGGCTAAGCCATATTCTATCTTCTGATGTGAACAAACGGTTACAAAATCTATCCGACACCTGAAATATAATAATAATACCAAATATTCAATTAGTGTAATTAATAGCTATCTCGTGACCGGTAATGAGAAGCAGTGTCATCCAGAATACAGCATAATAATGTTTGCTTATTTTAATAATCATGGTTCTTAATTTTAACGGCAACATGTATGAAAGCAAAGTCTGAAAGATCTGTAGCTTGCTATTTTAACTTTGTAAAGTCTTTGAACCAAAGTAATAAAAATGGACCAACAATGTGTGTTAGTTTCAATACACATGCTAGTTCAGGGCCGAAAGACAAGTAAGCTAGGGCAGAATTCAGCCAGACCGAGCAAAACAAAAATGTCCGCTAGAGGCTCATTCCACGCAAACTCATCCTGGGATGCAAAATTTTTAATTCATCTTATAAATTAAAAAAGTGCTTTTTTTAATATTTTGGATAAGTACATTTATGGTAAAGAATAAACAAATCATGAACAGTAAGATAATCTTGTATGTGCCGCTATTTGAAAATACAACACCTGCAAACAAAACAGAACTCAAAAAAAAAGTTAGTTTGTTCTTTACTTAAAATGTTGTTAGTTAATACCAAAATGAATCAGTATATAGTCATTTGACAGACAACTGGGTGTCTTAAGATTCATGGCTGTTAACAAAAGTAAAATGTTGTGACAGAAATTTCAAGGTACAGGGCATTCAAAATGGTAATGTTTTATATGACAATTGTAGTCCACTTTAAACATGTATTTCTCCCATCCCACACCCTATAATTTATTTTATTGGACAAAAACATTAATTTGATGGATCCTGCAGTGAACCTATATTAATGGAAATAGCAGTGGTGTAGGCAGGATTTTGTATGATCCCGAATGATCCCATTATTCAATCGTAAATAATAAAGAAGTAACACACCGCTGGTCGGTAAATGTTATATTTGACCGGATCAACTTTATTAAGTTTCAATATCTATAATACGCAATCTAATATCTCCCAGCAGAACTATTACATTGTAACAGTGTTCAAACTCGCACGTGCTGTTTATCATGATGTGACATTGGGTACGGCCATTACTTCAAAGGGAGTAGCACATTTAAATTAAAGGTGGGGGTTTTTTCACTTAATTTACAACTACTGTAGTAACGTTTTTTGTTGTTTTAATTACAAAAACCATACCAAAAATCATTTAAAAAATGTTGTGACAGAAATTTCAAGGTACAGGGCATTCAAAATGGTAATGTTTTATATGACAATTGTAGTCCACTTTAAACATGTATTTCTCCCATCCCACACCCTATAATTTATTTTATTGGACAAAAACATTAATTTGATGGATCCTGCAGTGAACCTATATTAATGGAAATAGCAGTGGTGTAGGCAGGATTTTGTATGGGGGGGGGGGGGCACTTGTGTAGTGGGATATGACACAGGAACCTTTTAAGTTATTAATAAGCGAAAAGGTAAAAATTTCCAGGGATTGGGGGGGGGGGGGGGGGGCATTATTACCTGATATTATTTATTTAGGCTTGACCACTAGCTGATGGACGGCAAATCAAATATTCAAATACATTTACATCGGGTGGCCCTTGTGTTATTGCAAATTCATTATGGGAGGGGGAGGGGGTCGTTAAAAATTGAGGTAAACGCCAATGTCTGATACTGCATTACGCTAATGTTGAATAGTCCTTTGTTGATCTTTGTGTCATTTAACAATACAAAATCTTGCAGTTTCAATACCCCTCTCCCCTTGTAACGTTTTGTGACCCTGTCATATTTTACTTTGGGGTCTTTAGTAATACATATATGTTAAAATAAAATGGCAATGACTGATTGAATTTTACTTTATGAATTAACATTACGTTGCACAATAACCACCACAACCCCCCCCCCCTCCCCCTCCATTATGTTTTGTCACATCCCATAATTCCCACACTCCTTAGTGCACGTTGCGTAGTTCTCGAATAATCCCATTATTCAATCGTAAATAATAAAGAAGTAACACACCGCTGGTCGGTAAATGTTATATTTGACCGGATCAACTTTATTAAGTTTCAATATCTATAATACGCAATCTAATATCTCCCAGCAGAACTATTACATTGTAACAGTGTTCAAACTCGCACGTGCTGTTTATCATGATGTGACATTGGGTACGGCCATTACTTCAAAGGGAGTAGCACATTTAAATTAAAGGTGGGGTTTTTTTCACTTAATTTACAACTACTGTAGTAACGTTTTTTGTTGTTTTAATTACAAAAACCATACCAAAAATCATTTAAAAAATGTTGTGACAGAAATTTCAAGGTACAGGGCATTCAAAATGGTAATGTTTTATATGACAATTGTAGTCCACTTTAAACATGTATTTCTCCCATCCCACACCCTATAATTTATTTTATTGGACAAAAACATTAATTTGATGGATCCTGCAGTGAACCTATATTAATGGAAATAGCAGTGGTGTAGGCAGGATTTTGTATGGGGGGGGGGGGGGGGGGCACTTGTGTAGTGGGATATGACACAGGAACCTTTTAAGTTATTAATAAGCGAAAAGGTAAAAATTTCCAGGGATTGGGGGGGGGGGGGGGGCATTATTACCTGATATTATTTATTTAGGCTTGACCACTAGCTGATGGACGGCAAATCAAATATTCAAATACATTTACATCGGGTGGCCCTTGTGTTATTGCAAATTCATTATGGGAGGGGGAGGGGGTCGTTAAAAATTGAGGTAAAAGCCAATGTCTGATACTGCATTACGCTAATGTTGAATAGTCCTTTGTTGATCTTTGTGTCATTTAACAATACAAAATCTTGCAGTTTCAATACCCCTCTCCCCTTGTAACGTTTTGTGACCCTGTCATATTTTACTTTGGGGTCTTTAGTAATACATATATGTTAAAATAAAATGGCAATGACTGATTGAATTTTACTTTATGAATTAACATTACGTTGCACAATAACCACCACAACCCCCCCCCCCCTCCCCCTCCATTATGTTTTGTCACATCCCATAATTCCCACACTCCTTAGTGCACGTTGCGTAGTTCTCGAATGATCCCATTATTCAATCGTAAATAATAAAGAAGTAACACACCGCTGGTCGGTAAATGTTATATTTGACCGGATCAACTTTATTAAGTTTCAATATCTATAATACGCAATCTAATATCTCCCAGCAGAACTATTACATTGTAACAGTGTTCAAACTCGCACGTGCTGTTTATCATGATGTGACATTGGGTACGGCCATTACTTCAAAGGGAGTAGCACATTTAAATTAAAGGTGGGGGTTTTTTCACTTAATTTACAACTACTGTAGTAACGTTTTTTGTTGTTTTAATTACAAAAACCATACCAAAAATCATTTAAAAAATAAAAATAATAATAAAATATTTGAAAAAAAAGTACGAAACATATGTACACACCTTTTTACAAAATAAGATCGTCTGCTTAAAATAGCACAGCAAATGATAGTGCAGGTGCACATTGAGTCAATACTTTACTTTCTACGTCCGTTCGGACTATGTAAATAGCAGATTGGATATGTTGTGATAGATCCCAAATACGTGTTAACGCAAATGGATGAATTAAAACAAAAAGTTGTATTCTTCTACCAAAACTGTATTATATCAGACAATGTAGGCATTATTACTAAAAACTACGACACAACAGACTGTATCAAAACAGGATAAAACTAATTTGCATATCCAGGTCAGACTTGTTCGTCACGTGTTCGTAATCGATCGGAAAACCAAAACGAAACTTGTTCAATGTCATTTTTTTTTTTTAAATATACAATTAGCTAAATTAAAAAAAACAAAATTATGAGTTCAAGTATCCGCAATAAGAGCAACTTTGGGAATCTTTATTGGGAAACTGTTGGGTCGTAATTGGGAAAAGGTTTGATATTGGATTGGGAATTTACGTTAGGGGAATGTAACACACGTAACGCAAATAACCAATAAGTTTTCACAACTAGTAAAATATTGAATTGTTTAAAATGTGTTTTCAGGTTAAAAGTTAGAATACCAATATGAAACAAATTTAACCATTTTTGGTTTGCAAAAGCTGCAAGTTATTATACAATGCGGCCTTTATTGAGTGTAACACACATAATGTTGTGAGTGTTACATGGGGTAGGGGATGAATGTTTTACCCTACAATTAAACATGTCTTTAACTAGTAATATATACATGTATTGAAGTATTTATTTATATATTTATGTACTGGTTTTACACTTAACATTAGAATATTTAGTGTTGGGAATTTAGTTATGGAATTAAAAATAATATCTTGACTTGTCTTAGCTCCCAGCATGCCAGCAGGAAATAGAGGTTCAATTTTGCAAAGAGCACACATGGGCAGGAATTAATGGTACATGTATCTACTGGTACTGGCCACTTCCATTTACCCTTTTGTAATTGGTGCATCGACTAACGCGAGAGCCCCCCACCCCCTCCCCCCGCACCTCTTAGGAATCTGGTCTTTTATAAGGAACATACACCAGGGTTCACTTTGTCCATTGCCAAATTAGCCAGCTACTAATTTTCATGCAAAGTAGCTACAACATTTAGTCTTTGGGAAATAAAATGTTCTTTAAATTAGTCACTTTTGAATAATTTCCAAGTAAACTCTCGACATATATATCTGAAAATTGGCTAAAACTAAATTTCTTCCAGTGTGAGCCTTGTAACATCTATATGTAATTACCAATCACTACAGTGCAATAGTGTTTTATCATAAGGCCAAACAAAAAAATAGGTGTTTCTGATTGCATCCCCCCAAAAATTAGGTTAGGTAGGTAGGGTTTGTTTTTTTTAGTTTTTTTTAAATTGAAACTATCATAATAATAATAATAATAATAATAATTATTATTATTATTATTTATCATCATTATCATTATTGTTATTGTCGTTGTTGTAGTAGTAGTAGTAGTAGTAGTAGTATTGGTATGCACTGTTTGTGTATTTCCTTAAATTAATGGGACATTTGTATTAATTTCGTTGTTCTTAATTTAAATACTTTATGCAAACATTTGAGATGCATTAATAATAAGACTTGTTGATTTAAGTGAAGACGAGAATTAAGCTGATACGATTATATTTAATCGAAATAACCTGTACCAAGGCTATGTTCGTACATTCAGTTACTTCCGTGACCGACCAAGCTGTTCGGTGGTAGCTAATCAGGAGAAGGAACTCTATTACAAAAGTTTTTCCATAATTTCTCGATGTTTTTCGGAAGGGAATTACATGTGCAAAATATATCGTATAATAGTACGTAAACAATGTGCAAGGAAGGAAATACTCTTGTTTGGTGATGTTGTCCTCTCTTATTTTTATTCTTTTTTTCATTTTTATTTTTTTTAATTATTTTTTTCCAGGTTTTTTTCAGTTTAAGGTCGGGGGGTGGGGGGGGGGGGGGGGGGGGGGGGGGGGGGGGTGGTGTGTAAAACTAGGGACGGTCGGTCGACCGGAAACACACCTATTTTTTTGTTTGGCCTAAGGGACAAAGATTCATCAAAATGTGGCAGTTCAACATCCATATCATATATTGATTTCTTCCTTTAAATTCTTACAAGTGGCTTTGCCAACCAACCCCCCCCCCCCCCCCATCAGGGTTTCTGCCAGAGTGTAAAATGGGTATGGTGCCATACCCAATTTTTTTTATTTTAAGTTAACTTATTGACACAATTAATTACTCTTATCATTACTGTATGCTTTTCTTAATCCTATAACACTAAACGTAACCCATTTTATTTCTGGGGGACCCCCCCCCCCAAATACCCCCTGTTGACTGGTTGCATTCAACTCCATAGCGCCATACCCAAAAATGTATGTCTGTCATAAACACTGCCCCTATCCTACCAGCAACTAATTTTTCAATATAGGTAGCAGTTCTATAAATGTATCTTCTTTAGTGTCTTCCTAAACAATGTAATTCATCTTTAATATAATGATCAGATTACTATTAAAAATGTAAAACATAACATTTTATTCAAAGGCTGCAATAGCCAATGAAATTTACCAGTTGCCTTCTTATTTTGACAAGTCTGATATAAGATTTTGTAACAGGAGGTTCAGGATGCACTGACTAGAATATTAGTACTACAAGTATGAGTGAGCATAAACAGGCAATATTATTTGAGTAATATTTGCCACTGAAAATAGGTGGGTGGTGCTAACCCCCTCTAAATCCACCCCTGAAAAAAGAATACTTAACTTTTCTGCTAAAAACATTATTAACAGTCACTAAAAACAAAAGGCAGTAAAACAAATAAAATTTGTTTGTGATAGGATGCTTACAAGCTAATGTTAAGTTTCTGAAATCAGACGTGTAACACACGTAATAAATTTTTGTCACACACGTAACACTACATTTTAATGATTTGGAAAACAAATATCTGAGTAATAAGATTATTCTTTTATGATAAATATTAACTTACATTATGGTGATTAAAAGCAACATACAAAATTTTATTATCTCTTGTAATCTCACAGAATTTTAGCAACTTTCAAATCTGATAGAAAAATGTCTGTTGTGCGAATGTAACACACGTAACGCAATCAAATGTAAGCCATTACAAATATGTTTGAAATTTAGGCAATGTTTCTTGTTTTATTTTGTGAAGTACTGAAGTAGGATTATTACTAATCAGTAGGTTATAACAGGAGCCCTTTCATAGATTTCTAATTTACACACATTTTCACCCAAAGTGAGTCTGAAGTGTAACACACGTAACGTGGAATGAGCCTGGACTGGATTATGCACTTCACGTTAAACCCAAGGTCCACGTCTGGAATTAATCACACAGTTCGCGAACATTAGAAAAACGTTCGTTGGCTGCTCTCAGTATGCATATAGGTCACGCTTGACAGTCAGCCGAGATTGTTGCACATGTTAAGAGACATCGTTGCGGACATTAAACAATACGATAACATGCAAGTAAATCTTCATGTAAATTTGTAGAAAAACAACAAATAGTTATCTGTATCAATAAATGCTTAATTGTTGTTCGCTTAAATTTCCATTGTCTTTGTTAATTTCGCACTCATGTATATCGCTATCGCAGGAAATTAACATGCAGTATTTATACAAATTGTGGTTAAACGTACACTGAATACAATTAGTTTACAATAATCATATTTGTCAAATAAAATATTATATAAATTTGTAGACTGTCAGGAGACATCTCAAAAGTTAGGTGGATTTTAAAAAGACTGTAAAATTCAATTCATCATCTTATTTATCAAAAACTTTTGACATAAATGGAATAGTTGTAATAACGTGAAGTTGGCATTCTTAGGCTAAGTATTTTACAAGCTGAAATCAACAACAAGCAGTTTAAAGCAACATAAAGATTGCTATTTGAAAGAAATAATGAGCTTTATTTTATTTTTTTAAAGAAAAAAGAAAGAGTATTGGCTCTCAAATTTGTATTCATGTCAAAGGCCTTAGAAGTTGGGATAGGTGTTTGCAGGGGGCACTGGCTTCCAACTCTGCATATCTCTCCACCCCCCCTCCCCCCACTGAAAAATCAAAGTAATATATTAACTGTCCATACCCCCATTGCTGTCTTTGATTTTGATCAGAGAATAAAGTTTTTTTGTTATTCAGATTTATTCCAGTTTGTACACAATTAGCTGAAAAAGATGCATTTTCATATGAATTCATCTATAAATACTCTATACAGTATTCCGTAAAACAATTTTGGCTAATAAAAACCCAATTTGGTTAATTTTATGGCTACAGGTATTTTTGATCCAGGGTGCGCCCCTGAATGATATTTATCTCTGCGAAATTTAAGGCAGTCGATTTCGCCTATATACAGCGACTACTTTGCCAGAACTGTCTCCTAGCATGACTATTGCTGGTATGTTGATATGAACTTTGATTCGGTCACCAAGAGGAGCAACCATATGAAATGTTTCAGTCGTCAAACAAACAAAATGGTCACATATAATAAATTGGTCTCAATGAAGAGGCCTCAAACGCTTCCCTCCCTTCAAGATGCATTTTCAAATATAAATACTCTATACAGCACTGGGCACAACAATTTTGACTAAAACATTTTGATTATTTTCATTATGGCCAAGAAAAATCCCATTTTGCAAATTTTTGGGCTGCAAATATTTTTTATTAATCATCCAGGGTGACCCCAGGACCGGTAAAATATCCAACCGTTATCCCCCTATTTTGGTTAGTAGCGTTAGGGGTAAATAGATTCGGGTTGGTTTTTTTTTTAGCTTAGAGTGAGCTATGATCCCTCTTTTAACATGTATCAATATAATTTAATCGGGGGGGGGGGGGGGGGGGGTAAAAGGCAGATATCTTCCCCAGCCCCTGTGTACACACTAACAATGATTTGTATGAGGTTTTTTAAAATTGCATTGCAGTATTTTTCTAATTAAAATGAAGAAAACTATTATTTTTTTACATATTTTCTTTGTTCTCATTTTCAAATTTGAAATGCTATGGACTTAATCAAGTCTAGCACTGGACCAGAACCGCCATGGACATAAGACCGATCTTGAAAGATATTTGTGCATTCCTGAAAATTCCAAAACTAGTACTTTATCGCAATATATACCCACAGTATTACAGATAGTAGTGGTTAGTGCCTTACACTATATACAAATCAGTAGTGGCTATGTCATAATAAACGCAATATTTATAAAAACAAATACCCAGTTTGCGTGAATCTTTTCCCCTAACACGCGCTTGTAGAAATTCGAGTTACTTCCCTTCTAACATAAACCACGAAGACGAGTGAAATTGGGGCACTAATTGGGTGTTAAAAAGTTCTCCGGCTTGCCGTTGTGATTACGTTCAGAGTAAGCGTGATGCGTGATCTAAGAAAACAATTTGTATTATTATATTTATTTATTTTTATTGAGTAGTGGGTTGCTGTAATCTTCTGACGGAATTTTTAGATTAAAAAATTTAAATAGTAGACTACTTCACGTTGTCAAACTAGCCTATCTCCCTAATTTTAAAAGGACATTCCTGAGTTTGCTGCAATGTTTTTAAAGATGTTATTGACTAACAGAGACTTTTTAACGATTGTAATTACATATCAAATATATTTTTCTGCATAAAATATTAGTGGCTGTATATTAAACGTGTTTCTGATCGGTCTAATATTTGTACGAGGTTAAATTTTATTTTATTTCCTAAACTATTTTCTTTCGTATGTATGAAATTATTTGAAGACAAAATCCAGTTTGGGCTTCTTGCAAATATTAAAACGACCAGAAACACATTGAATATAGAGACAATGATATTCTAAACAAGAAAATATATTTAATATATAAGTTTAATCGTAGAAATATTTTATTAGTCGGAAACATCTTACAATGCAGCAAACTCAGGAATGTCCCTTTGAAGAGAGAAATGTTTTATTTAACGACGCACTCAACACATTGTATTTACGGTTATATGGCATCAGACATATGGTTAAGGACCACACAGGTATTGAGTGAGGAAATCCGCTGCCGCCACTTCATGGGCTACTCTTTTCGATTAGCAGCAAATGATCCTTTATATGCACACCCCACAGACAGGGTAGTACATACCACGGCCTTTGATATACCAGTCGTGGTGCACTGGTTGGAACGAGAAATAGCCCAATGGGCCCACCGATGGGAATCGATCCCACACCGACCGTGCATCGAGCGAGCGCTATACCACTGGGCTACGTCCCGCCCTAATTTTAAAGAGGCGAAATCTATAAACCCGTAAGAAGCCAAATATTGGTTAAGCCTATTTTAACACCACCATGCATCTGCATCTGTTTTTCTGTTTCTGTTTCTGCTCTCTCTCTCTCTCTCTCTCTCTCTCTCTCTCTCTCTCTCTCTCTCTCTCTCTCTCTCTCTCTCTCTCTCCTCTCTCTCTCTCTCTCTCTCTCTCTCTCTCTCTCTCTCTCTCTCTCTCTCTCTCTCTCTCTCTCTCTCTCTCTCTCTCTCTCTCTCTCTCTCTCTCTCTCCCTCAAAAGATGTGTTTTTTTATGTATTCTGGGGACGTTTGTGCCAGTGTTTGGTTATACATGTATTTCAAGAAAGATTAACGACACATGCATAATTTTTTTTATGTTTTTTTTTTTTTTATATAAATAAGGCGTTAATGCATTAACGACATATATAGAAAATAGCGGGATGGGGTAGGGGGTAGGCTCATGCCGATATCTTCGCTGCAGAACAACCATTTAATGCCATCAGAGGAATACGTTTAGTATCCATATCATGTTAATGACCTAGGACTTATAGTTTGTGAGAAACAAGATATGCCATTTTTTCTTTGTTTAACCACACCACTAGAGCACATTGATTTATTAATCATCAGTTATTGGATGTAATTTTTTTTTTTTTTTCACATATAATCTTAGGGAGGAAAGTGTTTTTTAGTAGTAGCAAGGGGTCTTTTATTATAAGCACCATCCCACAGACAGGGTATCACATACCATGGTCTTTGATATACCATTCGTGGTGCACTGACTAGAACGAAAAATAGCCCAATTGGCCTACCAACGGGGATCGATCCCAGAGTGATCGAACACTAGGCGACCTCTTTACCACTGGGCTACGTCACGCTACTCTTGTTGCTAAAACATTGCAGGCAAGAAAACGGTTATATTGCGTTTTTGTTGATTATAGAAAGGCCTTCAACCGTGTAACGCATGATGAACTGTGGTTTAAACTGACACGCAGTGCTGTTCGTGGGAAAGTCATACAGGTAATTAAATCTATGTACGAGGAAGTAAAATCATGCGTCAGGTTAGGTAACACACTGACAGACTTTCTTTTCAACATCAACAGGACTTATGCAATGAGAAGCACTACCCCTATTGTTATTCTCGAAGATGAGTTTCATTTTATACTTGTGTGCCCACAATTGAGTGAATTTTGTTTTAAACTACATTTTAAAATATTAACATTGTAAACCATCGGTTTTCAAACTAATTCAGTTATTACGTAATCCATGTAGGAAAGTTATTATTATAGTAGTGTAGGTATATAAAGTGTTCCTACTGACAATAGTTAGTGGGACTTTCCTTACTAGCTCAGTTGGTAAAACGTTAGACTGTGGTTCGAATCACCCCAGTGGAGGTTGATATTTCTGTTACATTACTAACATTTGTACATTTTTCTGTTGCTACAGCAAAACGTCAATCATTAGACTTGCTGTATACCCCATGAAAATAATTTATATTTAGTGTTGTATTTCAAATATATATACTCTTCAAAAAAAGAAACGCAAAAGGGTACAAATGGGTTATAACTCCGATTTTATGTTTCCTACCGGTTCATGCTTTGTGAATATAAGGTCATTGCATGTCCCAAACACATTCCCACGGTTACATTCGATAAAACGCAGCTACTGTACAATAAAGTTCCAAAATGTGAATATTCGCAAAAACGCAGCCATGTGCAAACCATGTCACCACTGCACGTGCTTTGTCTGCACGTGCAACATGAACACCGACAGTATAAAAGTGCAGGGTGTTCGCTTGCCTGGCCTCTGTATCTGGCCGACAGTTGACAATCCAGGACATGCCACGTCTCAGTGAACCGCAGAGAAACAATGCCATCGGCCGACTAGACGCAGGCGAATCCAGAACGGCCGTTGCCAGGGCATTCCATGTGTCCCCAAGCACCATCTCCAGACTGTGGGACCGTTACCAGCAACATGGATCAACACGTGACCTCCCTAGATCCGGTCGACCACGGGTCACTACCCCCGGGCAGGACCGCTACATCCGGGTACGCCACCTTCGGGAACGATTGACTACTGCCACCTCCACAGCCGCAGCAATACCAGGTTTGCGCAGGATATCCGACCAGACCGTACGGAACCGCCTACGTGAGGTAGGAATTCGTGCCAGACGTCCAGTTCGAGGTGTCATCTTAACACCACAACACCGTCGACTCCGACTGCAGTGATGCCAGATTCATCGACAATGGCCTCAACTGCGATGGAGACAGGTGTGGTTCAGTGACGAGTCCCGATTTCTGATCCGACGTCATGATGGAAGATGTCGCGTGTATAGGAGTCGTGGTGAACGTTATGCGGCAAACTGCGTGCAGGAAGTGGACAGATTCGGCGGGGGTAGTGTCATGGTGTGGGCAGCCATCTCACACACTGGCAGAACTGACCTGGTCCACGTGCAGGGCAACCTGAATGCACAGGGCTACATTGACCAGATCCTCCGGCCACACATCGTTCCAGTTATGGCCAACGCCAACGCAGTGTTCCAACATGACAACGCCAGGCCTCACACAGCACGTCTCACAACGGCTTTCCTACAGAACAACAACATTAATGTCCTTCCTTGGCCATCGATATCACCGGATTTGAACCCAATTGAGCATCTATGGGACGAGTTGGACCGACGCCTCCGACAGCGACAACCACAGCCCCAGACCCTGCCCGAGCTGGCAGCAGCCTTGCAGGCCGAGTGGGCCACCATCCCCCGGGACGTCATCCGTACTCTGGTTGCTTCAATGGGCAGGCGGTGCCAGGCAGTTGTCAACGCACGCGGAGGCCACACCCGGTATTGACTCCAGATGACCTTGACCTTGGTGGTGTGTCCTATCACTTACTCACATTGGACTAGAGTGAATTGTGAACAATCCTGCAACATTTGGTAATTATCGGACTCTTCAATAATTAAATCAATTCTCCAAATGTTACGACAATGTGGTTTTGCGTTTCTTCTTTTGAAGAGTATATATTTCATGATTTAGTTTAGTATTTTATATAGTTATGTTGACAAAAGTCCTAAAAATAACATTCAAAATTGCGTCTTTGTGTCGTTGGCAGTTCTATGCCACCGTAAATTATATTTTACAATATGTTGTGATATACCTTCACATTATGTCGACTTAATTATATTGTTAGCCAGTACATCACGACTGGTATATAATAGACCGTGGTGTGTGCTATCCTGTCTTTCGGATGGTGCATATAAAAGATCCCTTGTTACTAATGAAAAAAATATAGCGGGTTTCCTCTCTAAGACAATATGTGAAAATTACCAAAAGTTTGACATCCAATAGCCGATGATTAATAAATCAATGCGATATAGTGTTGTTGTGTCTCATCATACCGTAGTTAAAATGCACATTGATTTATTAATCGTCGTCTATTGGATGTTAAACATTTGATAATTCTAACATATAGTCTTAGAGAGGAAACCCGCTGCATTTTTTTCTATTAGTAGCAAGGGATCTTTTATATGCACCATCCCACAGACAGGATAACACATACCATGGCATTTGATATACCAGTCGTGGTGCATTGGCTGGAACGATGTCTCATCATAGATGCATACTGAAATATTACGCTTGGATCGTGCAAAATTAACACCGAGATAAAAAATAAAATCGTGAAAATGTCACATTAAAAAATATTTTGTTAATCTTATTTGAGACAACTTGGTCATGATAGATATGTTTATAAACTTCTTTTACAGTGTACCCCCCCCCCCCTTTCCCCAAAACATTTTAGATAATGCATAACTGTATTATATTCACGAGTACCACCTTTCGAAACGGCAGAAATCAATCCCCTTACATGGGCGTACATAGGATTTTGAAAAGGGGGGTTCCAATACATAGGACTTTGAAAAGGGGGGTTCCAAAATAGATTGCAGATATATTGGGCATATATTTCTATGTTGAGTAAATATAATAATGTCAGATATCAATGTTAGATATATTAAATTATAAAAAAAAGCGATTTCAGGGGGGGTTTGGTCGAACCCATCGAAACACCCCCCCCCCCCCCCCCCCCCATGTACGCCCATGCCTTATTCATAACCTAATATGTGACGGGATTTAGCTCAGTCTGCTGA
Organism: Gigantopelta aegis; assembly: GCF_016097555.1. NCBI lineage: Eukaryota > Metazoa > Mollusca > Gastropoda > Neomphalida > Peltospiridae > Gigantopelta > Gigantopelta aegis. The sequence continues at coordinate 7,044,865 of NC_054708.1, read as the reverse complement.
GGTCTCGCCTAAGATGCTTCCGTCGTTTGATTTAACCACCTCGGTGGATCCATTCAAATGAAATATTTTTCTCGGTCCAACAACAACTGGTCAAAGGCCGTGGTATGTGCGGGTTTCCTTTGATGACTACGAGGCAGAATTACCAAATGTTTGACATCCAATAGCCGATGATTACTTAATCAATCCGCTCTAATGTTGTCGTTAAACAAAACAAACATCATAACCTGATCACCCAAATATTTTCTTTGCATAATGCACGGAAGACACTATGCGATAAATTGTAACAGTATGATGTGCGTGATTATATTACCAGTCCTGTATAATCTGTCCTTTAACTGGACCCCCTCCCCCCGTCCCCAGCCCTCACTGCTTCCGACGCCAATGTTATACAAAACTGTCAGTCTGATTCCGGAAAGAAGGAAGGAATGTTTTATTTAACGACGCACTGAGTACAATGTTGTTATTACAGTTATCTGGCGTCGGACATAATGGTTAAAGCCGAGATAGATATTAAGAGAGGAAACCTGCTGCCGCCACGTAATGGTTTTCTCTTTACGATTAATTAGCAGCAAGGGATGTGGCTCCAGAGATCACCGTTCGTATTAGCAGTTAGCAGAACAAGGGACGTTTGACAGATCGGATGGCACATAACATGACCTTTGTATACCAATGAATTATGTTTAAAACAAAACCAGGAAAGTCTGCCTTTGAACCCCCCCCCCCCCAAAAAAAAAAACAAACCCAAAAAACCCCCCAAAAACCCCCACAGCAACAAAAAAAAACCCCAACAAAAAACAAAAACAAAAACAAAACAAAACAACAAAACGACAAAACAAAACAAAACAAAACAAAACAAAAACAAAAACAAAAACAAAAACAAAAAACAAACTCAAACAATTAGTAGCCCTATAAATATCGTTTACAATGTGTTTTTATTGCTGGGTTTTTTTTAATCAATTATAATGTAGAAAAACATATTAGCTGTCTTAAGTTGTCCTTTGATATTAGAAGTATGTTTTGTAATAAAATGTATCATATTTATCGAGTTACTTATTTTCGTTCATTTCATTTGTAGTTATTTTCGTGCATATATCAAATTAAGGTTCAAGCAAGCTGTCCTGGGCACACACACCTCAGCTATCTGGGCTGTCTGCCCAGGACAGTGGGTTAGTGGTTAGTTGTTAGTGGTTAGTGAAAGAGAAGTCGGTGTAGTCGCCTTACACCTACCCAATGAGTTGTTAAACTCGCTCTGGGTGGGAGCCGGTACCAGGGGTAGAACGCAGTACCTACCAGCCTTATGTGATATGGCTTAACCACTACACCACCGAGGCCGGTCGTTACTTTTTTTTATTTTTTAGCATTATTTTCTTTTTTAAAACAGAGTAATCACACAATGCCTATTATTCGCTTTGAAACGACGCACCACGCCTTGCTCAAATCTCAAGGTAACAACCTTTACCTGTCATCGCCTGTCTCTTTTTCTGACACTGACAAACATTATAGCAGGACAAGGTAGGGACGGAACCATAAAATAACACGAGTGAAAAGGTTACAGGAAAAATGGGCTATAACCACAACGGAATTTTGGACTTTAACACTCCTAAAACGGTAACAGAATGGCCACATCTGCAATGACCCAGGTGTATTTTTGTACTGTACTTGTTTAAATGTGTAAATTTAAATGTTATGTTTGTCAGGGAAATGGGTTAAACGGAACCTTTATGATCTGTCGCTACAATAATACTCTACAGTGTTACGGTTCAGATGTCACACGTCAGGTGTTACAATGTTTTCATAGACCATAACCGAAGTGATAAGCTTTAAGGAAACATCCACAGATGATGTGCTGCAATTTGTTTTACTACAAACTCAAAGAAATTATTAACATTATTCTTTAGGGTGGGTTTATTTATTTTTATTTTTTTCAAAACCCGCTTCCTATTTATAATTTGTGAAACAGCTCTTAGCAAAGTAAAAGCATGAAAATTATTGCATAAAATATGAAGAAGATAATTTGTATTTGAAATAAATTAATATTTAAAAACTACCTATATAAATAATCGAAGACACTTGCAACCCCCCCCCCCCCCCCCCACCCCCACACACACACCAAAAAAACAAAAACAAAGCAAAAACCAAAAAAAACAAAAACAAAAACAAAAAACAAAAACAAAAACAAAAAGACAAATCCTAACAGTGTGCAAACTATCGGAAGCGAAATTAGAGGAGTTAGGTTAAATCGATTTTATTATTATGATAGCGCAGTTCAAATCTATTTAATATACTCTAAAAATAGATTCGTAACCTTATTCACCCAAATTTTTCTCGATCCGGACCCGATATAATAAATATACACACAGACATTAAAGTATACAGGCACTTTTAAGTTGTGTTTGTGTGTTTAAAACGTTAATCCAACTTTGACATAGGCACGCACGCGCGGCGCCCCTCCTGGAATCCTGGAACCGCCCCATGCCTTTAGGGAACCTATAAACCAGCATCAAACGATGTGTCACCGGACTCGCTTGTCTTCCCTTTAATATTAATAACGTAGAAAAAAGCAGTGTTGTTTTTAGAATAGAGTACAAATCGCAGACAGTGTATTTGTTGCCGTAATTAGTCCGTTTCTTGGAGCAGGTACGAAATTAGCGACGAGGCTGTCCACGTGGTTACCTGGTTACCTGTCAGGATGCAGGCGTGATGCCGTGCTGTGCACAGATCCTGTACTGAAACAGTGGTGAGTAAAATATTCACTTCTAAGGGCGGTCCTACACTTGGTCATACGGATGGCGCAAGAACAGAAAGAAAGAAAAAAATGGTTTATTTAACGGCACACTCAACACATTTTAATTACGATTATATGGTGTCGGGTATATGATTACGGGCCACAGCTATAGTTAGAGAAGAAACCCGTTGCCGTTAATGGTTTACTGAAGCAGTGGTGAGTACAGTATTCCTTTAGGTCGGTCGTACAGTTGTCATACGGCTGGCGCAAGTAATGAAAGAAAGGAATAAATGTTTTATTTAACGGCACACTCAGCACATTTTAATAACGGTCATATGGTGTCGAATATATGATTAAGGACCACATAGATATTTAGAGAAGAAACCCGTTGCCGCTATTCCATAGGCTGTTCTTTTAGATTAGCAGCAAGGGATCTTTTATTTGAACTCTTACATAAACAGGATAGTACACACAACAGTCATTGCTACACCAGTTGCGGAACACGAGAAATAGCCAACAGGGATCGATCCTAGACCGACCATGCATCAGGTGAGCGCTTTACCACTGGGCTACGTCATGGCGCAAGGGCGATGTTTTATGTTCTAAATCCGATTATCCACAAACTAAAGTGACAGAAGAAAATTGGCATTAGGTCTGTTCCAGAATTTAGTGTATGGGGGAGGGGCGGGGGCATCGTAAACATTATTTTATGCATGGATTGGCTTCTAACTCTGTTGTTTTGTTTTTCATGGGCATACATGATTTGTTGAGTGTTAAATACAACATTCTTTCTTTTTTTCACATGGTTTAAATCTTCTGCATTCAGTTTGTTAATGCTTTTTGAAACTCAGATCGATAGTTTTGCTGTCTCCGTGAACTCAGCAGCTAACAGCAGGTCGTCTCTTTGACTTCATAGGTTTTCTCTGACTGTTCTTGGTTGTGGTTACATGTCATCTTTCTTATGCTATCATAGGTTGGATATCTTTGCACTATATTCTCTGGAGTTTGAGGTTCTGTGTTACAGTGGCATTGTGGTGTTGCTACCAGTTATGGGTTTGTAGAGAAGTGCGTGTCCAGTCTTTAATGTCCTATCTTAGGAGTAGCATCATTTGCTTTCATCGGTTTAGGTTTGACATCCAATAGCCGATATATTTATGTTCTGTGGTGTCGTTAAAACATCCATTCATCATAGGTTTAGGTTTGACACCCAATAGCCCATGTATTTATGCCTTGTGGTGTCGCTAAAACATCCATTCATCATAGGTTTAGGTTTGACACCCACTAGCCGATGTATTTTATGTCTTGTGGTGCCGCTAAAACATCCATTCATCATAGGTTTAGGTTTGACACCCAATAGCCGATGTATTTATGTCTTGTGGTGTCGTTAAAACATGGTTTAGGTTTGACACCCACTAGCCGATGTATTTATGTCTTGTGGTGTCGTTAAAACATCCATTCATCATAGGTTTAGGTTTGACACCCACTAGCCGATGTATTTATGTCTTGTGGTGCCGTTAAAACATCCATTCATCATAGGTTTAGGTTTGACACCCACTAGCCGATGTATTTATGTCTTGTGGTGTCGTTAAAACATCCATTCATCATAGGTTTAGGTTTGACACCCACTAGCCGATGTATTTATGTCTTGTGGTGCCGTTAAAACATCCATTCATCATAGGTTTAGGTTTGACACCCAATAGCCGATGTATTTATGTCTTGTGGTGTCGTTAAAACATCCATTCATCATAGGTTTAGGTTTGACACTCACTAGCCGATGTATTTATGTCTTGTGGTGTCGTTAAAACATCCATCCATCATAAGTTTAGGTTTGACACCCAATAGCCGATGTATTTATGTCTTGTGGTGTCGTTAAAACATCCATTCATCATAGGTTTAGGTTTGACACCCAAAAGCCGATGTATTTATGTCTTGTGGTGTTGTTCATATGAATGTTGTGGATACTACTACTGGCAAAGGACGACGGCGATATTCACTCAGGGTTTTGAATCGTAAATGGTCTATGCTTTCTTGGACAATTTAAATGGGATGGATACACATATTGGCAAAGGAAAACGGAGACATTCTCTCAGGTTTTTGAATCGTAAATGGTCTACGCTTTCTTGGACATTTAAATGTTGTAGTGGATACAAGTATTCTGTCAGGTTTTTAAATTGAAAATAATCTTAGACGCGTTCTTGGACAAATTAAATCCCTTTCAAACAGCTGTGTGGAAAAACTGGCGACATTACGACTCCTCCAGCATCCACTCTGGAACCGAATAGCCCAAATTACACCCCGCCACCACCACATTCCTGAAAAGTCTTCTATCTTCTCTCTCCCACATGGGGCAGGGTTTAGCCCACTGGTTGAACGCTCTATTGAGGTGTGGTGGTCCATAAGACGGATAACTCTGGATGAAGTCAGGTTTCACCCCTCTCGCTACCAATGCCCCACCACTGGTACAGCAAAAGCATCTACTGTCCTATATAAGACTATTATAAAAATAAGTGCTTTTTTTTTTTCGGTTGTAGTAGTTTATGTGGCGTCAGTGGGTTTCATCTATCGACCAAGGGAAAGGGACGTAGCCCAGTGGTAAAGCGTCCGCTTGATGCCCGGTCAGTCTGGGATCGATCCCTGTCAGTGGACCCATTGGGTTCTTTCTCGTTGCAGCCAGTGCACCACGACTGATGACATACAATAACCGATGATTAATAAATCATTTTGCTCTAGTCGTGTCGTTAAACAAAACAAACTTCTTTTTTAAACTATCGACCAAATATGGCAATAAAATAACCATTTGTTAGATACCAGATAGTTGTACTTTAAAATGTTTGAATGTTTTTTCCTTAGTATTTTTCATTTCAACAATTACGGTTCAAATACGTTGTCCTGTGCATACACCTCAGCTATCTGGGCTGTCTGTCTAGGACAGTGGGTTAGTTGTTAATTGTTGGTGGTTAGTGAGAGAGAAGAGAGTGTAGTGGTCTTACACCTACACCCAATGATTAAAGGGACATTCCTGAGTTTGCTGCATTGTAAGATTCTACGATTACACTTACATATTAAATATATTTTCTTATTTAGAATATCAGTGTCTGTATATTCAATGTGTTTCTGGTCGTCTTAATATTTGTAAGAAGCACAAACTGGATTTTGTCTTCAAATAATTTTGTACGTACGAAAGAAATATATTTTAGGAAATAAAATGAAATTTAACCTAGTACAAATATTAGAACGATCAGAAACACGTTAGTTAATTACATCTTAAAAATTGCAGCAAACTCAGGAATGTCCCTTTAAAACTCGCTCTGGATGGGAGCCGGTACCGAGCTGCGAACCCAGTACCTACCAGCCTATGTCAAATGGCTTAACCATGACACCACCGACGCTGATTTGGCATTATCCATGCTTGTTTCTCGACGTCATTCATCCAGCAAAAATGTTGATTTTGTTTTTTGTTTTTTTTCACACGTCGTGCTTACACACTTCCTTGTCGTCTGATTTGTTTCACACTCAACGTATTAATCTCAAGAGCATCCTATATTGTGACCTAGCAAGTCACATGTGCGTTTCATTACAACAAAAAATATAATAATAAAAAATAAATAAATAGATAAAATTAAACAATGCTGAGAAAGCAAGCTATACTATCTTAAAGGGACAGTCCCGAGTTTGTTGCCATTGTTAAGATGTAGTGGTCTACGAGAGACGTTTCAAGGACAACACATTTGAATTAACTACATTTTTCTGCATAAAATATCAGTGGCTGTATATTTAAATGTGTTTCTGATCGTCCCAGTATTGTACTAGCTGAAACTTCATTTCGTTTCCCAATATATATTTATTTTTCGTACGTACGAAATTGTTGGGAAACCAAATCTAGTTTGGGCTACATACAAATAAGAGGACAACAAGAAACACTGAATATACAGACACCTATATTCTAAAGAACAAACAATATTTAGTATGTAATTTTAGTCGTTAAAATACTTTATTAGTAGAAACATCTTATAATTGCAGCAAATTCAGAACTGTCCCTTTAAGTTTTACACTGTAAAAACATTTGTTTGTTGTTTCAGTGACTAAAATTAATTCCGCCGTAACAAATTTATTAAAAATATTACACTAGTGCGCATTTAGGACAATGATTGATGATAAAACTATTCAACTAGGTTCTTAGGATCTGCATAAGCTGTCGGACGTAAACTTAATTTAATGTTAAAGTTTTCCTCGACATATGATATGTTGTTGGTTTTGCAAAAGCTAAAAATACAAAGAGCTGAGTCAAATATCTAGATGAAATAATCATTTTTTATTGCTAGCGCTCAAAAGTAAGTCACGTGATTCGTCGGTGAGCCAACTTTCTTGTCCCGTGTGTCATATAAGAACCTAACTAAAACGAATAGATGACAAGAGTGTGTGTATTTGACAGACAAAACGCCAGTGTTTCCATGTGTATTGTTGTTGACGTCAAAGTGACGGAAAAGTCAGTCTCAGGTGACGGGCCATTGGCAGGTAGGTGACTGATCGACGCATTCCTAAAACACTTTAATAGGCGGTTTTTTTTCTTCTCTTTTTTATATTTGTGTAGTTTAATTTAAAAGAGAGAGAGAGAGAGAGAGAGAGAGAGAGAGAGAGAGAGAGAGAGAGAGAGAGAGAGAGAGAGAGAGAGGGAGAGAGTGGTGACAACCAGGATGTGGGAGAGAGGATAGTGACACAGAGAGAGAGAGAGAGAGAGAGAGAGAGAGAGAGAGAGAGGGAGGAAGAGAGGAGAGGGAGAGAGGAAAACACACACACGCACACGCACAAACACACACAAACACACGCACACACGCACACACACACACACACATACACACACACACACACACACACACACACGGATGAAAATTGAAAGAACTAATAATACAAAAGGTTGCCTCCACGTCGACTATTCTCTTTGACTAGCAGAACTGACCATAAGGCCAGCTTTATTCCGTATTATGGCACTGGTATAAAATACACAGGAAAAAGAAAATAACTTTGTCGCATGTGTATGCTAACTTATAGGACATCACCACTATATTCTTGTTACAGACACATTATAAGTCTACAGAAAGTTTGATAAATTAATTAGCAGTAGAACATTTGTAGATGACATCAACGTGACAAAAATAATCAATAGTTGTACCTGTTAATGTTTATTAATAAAAGAAAGATATTTTATTTCAAGTCAGTGTACTTTTTATACACAAGAAGTGCATGGATCTTCAATAATAAAACGAAGCTTCTTGTTATGTCTACAAAAAGTGCATCACCTTTACTCAAACATTGTCTTGTTAAATTTACCGGTGCCTACACACAGAATTGAATTATTTACAGACTTAGATGACAAGATAAAATGAACCATTTGCATTCAACTCTTTTCATTTGTAGTTTTCTCCTGTGAATTTATTAACGTTTTGTGCATTCGGTGTGTGGTTTTTTATTTTTTATTATTATAATTTAAAAAAAAAAATACAATCACATAAAATAAATGGCCTTAAAAAAAATACTGATTAGTTCTTATTTGAAATTACGAATTTTTACTGTAATTCTAACAACAGCAATACATTGTTATTAATACAGAAGACTAGCTTTGATGAAAGGACTGAAAAAGAGTAAACAAAATATTCTAAAACTAAACGTAGGCGTGGAAACAAAACTTAAAGTGTCTTTGAATGCATCCATATGACGTAAACGAACGCGGACCTGCGTGTAGATGGAATATAAAGTGTATAATATAAAGTGTATACCAACACCGGAATACATCACGCATACAAACAAACGCACGCATTTACCACGAAATCTGCGTTAGGTTGGTTACCTGTCATTGCAAGTACGTCAGTAAACCGTTCCCACCAGGCACCAGGTATACACAACGACAAACGAAAAGGTAAACAGATCATTTTACAAGAAAGATTTTTAAAATTTAAGGGAAAGTAATAAATGGCAATTTGGTTACGTAGCTAAAATATACGTATCACTGATTTTGAATAAAAGTATATTTCGTTCTAACATTAGTGTATTGTCTTTTGGGATCTGTTATTTTGATCAGTAACCGATATTTCACTTTGGAGTAACTACTGAAACAATTGAAATTACATTGTATTATATAAGTACTGCTTTATATAAAAGTAATAATTTTTACTGCAATCACAACCGTTGACATTATATTTAATATACAGGCAAACAGGCTGATTGGGCTCTGGGTATATAATCATTAATGGACAGGTATTGTAGCAGGCAATACACACAAAAGGGATAATTCACGTTTTTAATATATATAATATTCAAACAACGAATGTACATGAAATTACGTTTGTATTTACATTGCAATTGCTCCATATCCTTTGTTCGCGTGTGCAGTTATTGTTTGTTATAAACAGAAAGTATTTTTACGTGTATATTGATAGGATGTTCTACTTTGTTAAATGAGTTTATGAAGTGTATGCCAGTAAATCACAGGTATTTTTAAGTGTATATTGATGGGATGTTCTATACATATTTTGTTAAATGGGTTTATGAAGTGTATGCCATTAAATCACAAGTAGTGATGCTAATATGAAAAAAAATCAGCATGCCCTCTACCCCCCCCCCCCCCCCCCCCCCCCTGGGTACAAAAATGACAGTCCGTACGCCTATGGTTTTACCGCAACCACAATCATTGACATTATACCCAATATACAGGCAATTTTGTATTAAAAGGAAAACAAAGCGCCCTTTATATAAGCACATGGTTAGGTTTCGTTCGCAAAAGGCCCCACTGTACTTTGGTGTTTTTGCTCTGTCACACATTAATTACGATAAGTTTAATGAATATGCATCTTCCTGCAGGCAAGACAAGCATGATTGACGATCTTGACTCCCCCTTTTTTTTTTTTTTTTTTTTTTTTTTTTTATCTCGTCACAGTTTTGTCAAAATAGCTCTTTAATTGTTCGACTTGTAAGGATGGTGGTGGAGGAACTGTAAATAACAATGCAGTGCGTCGTTAGTAAATAAAACTGGGATACGTCTGTTATGTTACATGTTAGTTATGATGGCTTAAACAATCTCAATGAAAACTCACCTTCCTGCAGGCAAGACAAACATGACTGATATCTTGGCTTTTGTATTTTATTATTTTTGTCTTAATATTTTTTATTATCTCGCCACAGTTTTGTTAACATAGCTCTTTGATTATTCCGACTTGTAGGGGGTGGGGGGTGGGGGTGGGGGGGGGGAGGGGTGTTAGCTCAGGGGTAAAGCGCTCGCATGATATTCAATCGATCTCGATCCCCGTCAGTGGATCCTATTGGCTATTTCTCGTTCCAGCCAGTGCTCCACGACAGGTGTCATGGTATGTACTATCCTGTCTGTGGGATGGTGCATGAGAAGGATCCCTTGCTGTTAATCGAATAGAGTAGCCCATGGGGTGGTGGTAGCGGGTTTCCCCTCACTCGTATCATGTGTGTGGTCCGACGCCATATAACAGTAAATAAAAATGTGTTGAGCGCGCTCAAATAAATAAATAAATAAATAAAGACATTTTGTTCTTTCTTTCGTCTTGTAAAGAGTTCTCTTAAAGGTGCATAGTCATCTACAAAATAGTGTATGGTAATTTCAGTTGAAAGCTCGATGATGAATTTGCAAGAGATTATATACTGAAAAATTCTTTTCATATGTCCAGGTATGAATAGGAAACTAACACTGAAACTTCAGCTAATTTGTAAATTAGTAATCGTCAAAACACTAATCTGGAAGTTGTACTGTGTGTGAATTGTGAATTAATCTTCTGTTTTTCAAATCTATAAACAGAATGAATGAATGAATGGATGAATGAATGAATAAATGTTTAACGACACCCCATCACGAAAAATACATCGGCTATTGAGTGTCAAACTATGGTAATGCAAACAAATAAGGTGATGATCAACATCAATATAAAAATTCAAGATTTAAATGAAAACAGTGTAAAGAACTGTGCAAAAATACAAATATCACAGATAGATACTGACGTTTACTAAAAATTTCAATTTGTGCTGTATTGGCTATTCTCAAAGAGAATGTTACACCCCTGCACTACGGTGAGGTTACAGCACGCGCAGAGGATCTATAAACAGAGTATTACATTATTTATTTATTTATTTATTTACTTTATTTATTTATTTACTTACTTACTTATTTATTTACTCATTTATTTACTTTTTGGTTTTTTGTTTCTTTATTTATTTATAAATATTTTTATTTATTTATTTGATCGATTGATTGATTGATTTTAGACTGATTTGTATTTATTTATTTATTTATTTATTTCAGGTGTCAATGAATACCAGGTCGGTTTGCCACATAGCCCTCACAATTGTACTTCTTGCGATCAAATGTGTTGGCAGGCCATTCAAAAGAGGTAAGTCAGGCAACCAGTCTTGGAATGGCAGTCCTCTTTGTGGCGGTGCAAGAGGAATGAAATCTCCAGTAAAGGATCTCCTTGCGAGTGGCTGTCCTCCAAAAGACGAGGCACTAGATGGTTACAATTATTTACGCTGTTTCTACACCTATGGATTTTGTTGATGCACCTTTGCCTGACTGGGGACAACATACGCTAAAAAGGACAACCCTCGATTGTGGTTTACATGATTAAAGTAACACCTTGTTAGCCAAACGGTTTTAACGGGTGTTCTTAAAACTAAGCTTCTTGTTTTTTTGTTTTTTTTATTGTTATTATTTAAATAATTATTCTTTGTTAGTTAATTTGTTTTATTACAACACTAAGTATTAAAATAAAAATGGATACGTGTATTGTATAAATTGTTGATATTCTCTCATTCAATTTTCACTTTCATTTTCAGAGTGTGGTCGTGTCTTTCATTTCGACTTCGAAAACCTCGTGTCACGTGGCGGCATATGGCAAGGCAGGGAGGGGCGGGTAGCCATATATAAGGGCAAAGCAATATTTCAAGGGGCGGGCTCCCTAATTTATCCATTCTTTTCTCACAACGACTTGCGTGGAGGCTTTGCTTTTTCCTTTAAAATAAAACCCATGGAGAGGTCCCCCGGGGTGAAGGTGGCCATCTTGAGTAACGGTTGGGAACCAGGGACCTCTACGTTAACGATCTTCCACAATGGCACCTGTCTCGGAGTGCGGGTCACGGAAGCCAACAAGCAGAGGGTGAGGAACATCGAGCTGACTGTTCCAAAGTTTAAGATGCACACTGTGAGTAAAACCCAGTCTGATTTAATATTTTAAAACATCCCCTCTTGTAAATTCGAGTATTCTCCTGTTAGCCAAAGCGAAGGGAAATAGTGCACAACGACTGTAATGTGATAGTTTTGATCTGTTACATATTAATTACGATCTACGTTTAATGAATATGTATCTTCCTGCAGGCAACACCAGCATGACTGACGATCTCGGCTCCCCACCTCCATTAAATAGCATTCTGTGTCACGCATTACCAACTATTGGTCTTCATCATGATGCAGTTTGGTCACATTTCTACCAGACGAATTTTATGCAAAGATGAACAAACGAATGAATGAATGAATGTTTAACAACACCCCAGCACAAAAATACATTGGCTATTTGATGTCAATTCATGCAAAGAGGATGCATGCTGTTGATTTTTAAGTTACTATATATAAAAGGCCAATGTAGAGGAAATATTTTCAGTAGAACAATATTGGTAATATTTAAAATAATACAGATAATATTAGAAACGCTAGGCGTATTTTTCCCAAACTGGGACAAGTATATTATAAATAAAATAAAATATGTTGTCAGTGGTCCTATAGCACGGCCACGATTACTGATCGAGATACGCACAGTGCAACTTAATTGGTGCATCGAGGGTTGGCTGAAAAGTTCTGAGCCTAAATTTAATGGACTGCGTTGGCAGATTTGGTTTGTAATTATTATTCAACGTAATCCCCTCCGAGGTCCACATACTACTGCCAACGACTACCTGGATCCTACTGGCGTAGGCGGCTTCCTCTTGGTTGTGTAAAACGTCCTCCACAGCAGAAACTGCTGGATTGTCTGGATCCCACTGGCGTAGAAGGCTTCCTCCTGGTTGTGTAAAACGTCCTCCACAGCAGAAACTGCTGCAGTGTCTGGATCCAACTGGCGTAGAAGGCTTCCTCCTGGTTGTGTAAAACGTCCACCACAGCAGAAACTGCTGGAGTACCTGGATCCCACTGGCGTAGAAGGCTTCCTCCTGGTTGTGTAAAACGTCCTCCACAGCAGAAACAACATCACCAACATTTGTATAATGCTTGCTAAACAGCTTTCTTCAAGTATGGGATGTGGTAAAATATTTACGGTTGTTCAAAGCCATAGCCATGCATTGCAGCTATGATGACAACATATTTGTGCACAGATGCATTGTCCAGGTGGAACAACACACATTTAATACGTTTTCTACGATGGTTAGTCTCAATATTCTCACGCAGTAGTCTGGGCAGATTAGAAACGTATTGGTCATTAATGATCTGGCCATTCGTCTCCATTGGGATTCCTTTGCAATCCCAGAAAACCAAAGCAATCACCTTGCCAGCTGATGGAACAGGCTTTACCTTCTTTGGAGGAGAAGACGTTAGATGCTTCCACTGTTTTGACTGTTGTTTAGTCTCGGGTTGATGATGGTGAACCCAAAACTCATCCATGATTGCAAATCGCTCAACATCAGCTGAATCCGCTTCAAAACGACGTAAATTCTCATTAGAGAAATCAAACCTGGATCCTTTCGGATCAGTAATCAGGAACCTTCGAACCCAGCTTACCGAAACCTTTGTTATGTCCAGTTCATTCCTCAGCATCGCCTGAACTCTATCATAATAGATGCCTAGTATATTGGTTATATGACGTGTGGCGACTCGTTGATCATCAATAATCACACCATGTATTTTATCAACATTTTCCATAGTCTTGGCAATTGAAGATTTTCTGATCTAGGATCATCTTCGAGGCTCTCTTCCCCTCTTGAACTCCGCTGCCCACCTCTTAACAGTGGCAAAGGAAGGAACAGCATCCCCTAAAGTTGACACTATGTCCGCATGGATGGCTGTTCGAGTTGAAAATGCTTGGTGACAGTGTGGTGTTCAATTTTGTCCATTTTCTGCAACATAGAATACCTAGTCAGTATGCAGTCGCCAGATATATGTTACCAGGTTGTGTATTTGGTTCAAATGCAGCCTATAAATATAGTAAATATCGTACTTAATACATGCAAACTTAGCACTGAGGCTCAGAACTTGTCAACCACCCCCGTACGACTTTAAAGACAATGACCCTAGTTATTACTAAAATATGCTTAGTTTTTACAACTTCATTGTAATTTGTTATGTTACATTTTATTTACACCTTTTGCTTACATTATCAATTATAGCCAATAAAGTGCAGTTTTAACCATTTGTTTTCCTCAGTTTGGAGCTATTCGTGTGCGACAAGAGACGCCTGAATGGAGTGGATTCCATGGTGCGCCAACACCGATATACAGTCCATCAAACTCGCAAGCGGGGAGTACCGGTGGGGATACCCCGGCGCAGACGATAAGTAAGTCACGTGATGATAGGGACGTTACCAGCGACAAAAACACAGCTCAGTCATTACCAAAGCAAAGGATTGACCAGTTATACACAGGAGACGGTTCAACTGGAGACACTAAAAGCCAGGATAATAGTTTAAACGACACCGGTGATTATTCCAATTGGGATTACAGCAAGTATTCGTACGGAAGTGAACCCGGTGAGGAAGGTTCTGGTCGTAGTGGTGGTAACGCGCGGAGGAATACTGAATCGGGCTCAGCCAATCAAACTTTAAGTGGTTCGGATGGTACTGGAAACGAGGCCACCGTGCAGAAAGTAAGTAGATATTTTGCCATTATGAATTAATTAAACATGATCCATTTTATTTTTAGCAATCATTGAATGAGTCAATATGTAGACTTGTTATGTTATTCTATATATATAAAAAATAGATGAGAAAATAATGTTGAAAAATGTGTGATTAGTGTGAATAGGTTGGGTTACAGAAAACAATAGCCTATATTGATTAACACTGGCCAAAACTTGTACACTTACAAATCGTCATCAAATTAGTTATCTATCTAACATAAGTATTAACTATTTTATTTTATTTTTAAATAAGGTCCCCCCCCCCCCCCCCCCCCACACACACACCTTTCGGTTTTGAATATCGATCGAAATTGGCACACATAATCAAAGTATCCATGAATGCTGTATACTTTTTACTGAAAAGAAACGTTGATATATATATATATATATATATATATATATATATATATATATATATATATATAGTTCTGTATTCCTTTATCTTCAAAATATCATAGTTATACTCATATATAAACAGACTAAGGCTAGAGTAGACGGCCTAAGATTTTAGATATTGATGACTGTGCATGCTAATTTCAAAATACCCGTAATTCTTTATTGGATTTAACAGTTTATTAGCGTGTTTAAGTTGGGTCGCGCTATAGTGTTTCTAGAATGTATTTGGATCATAGTTAGTTATCATTTATTTTCAACTGTCGACTGAATCTTAATTAAATATTTTTTAAAATTTTATTTCAGACCACACCCAGGCCTCCGTTAACTAGGATTACCAGGGATAGCGACCACGACAGTTCGGAGTTCGTAGAAATCAGAAAACTTTACAAACTAGACCCTCAGTTTCTAAGAGACCGGTACAAGTCGAAACTGGAGACGTCTCAGGGGAACGGCACGGGTAGAAAGACGGGGGTAAAGGAACCCCCACCCAGTGGTACCGATCGATCCAGGGGCGGGTCCGACACAAGCAATATGGATCTGGACGAGGTAACGCAATAATAGCACATATAAGTTAGGCAGTTCAAGGTTGAATGACCGAAAGTATCAAATTTGGCATGGACCTTACTAATTCTAGTCTCAGACTACCAACTGCCACGACAAAGTTGGCCAACTTTATGATCTCACTTCTTCGACTGTACAGTTGCTAGTCTTAGCGCTTTTACAACTTGATTATCGTCATATACGACGCCTACGACCTATCAGTTGTTAATCTGAACGCACCCGTCGTAAGTCGAGAGGTGTGGGATGGAAATTAGAACGCAACCGACGAGTGGGCCAACTTCGCCGTGACAGATGACAGTCTAATACTAGTATTACGCTACTGGATAGAAAACGTTTGAGTGGAGTAGGATCAGTTAGTCCTGGGTTTGGGTTCTCAAGTAAGAAACGCTTGACAATACATCGTTAGGTCTGCATGAACGTGATATCGGGTGGTGAGCTGGTGGTGGTGGGGGATGACTACTGTTTTCGTGAGAATCATAGATTCGAAAGTGATTTTCATTTTGCTGGATTTCTTGTCAAGCATCATTCAGGATTGTTAAAGTAAAAACATATTAATCATTACCATCTACATTCAACCCTAGCCTAAAGCGCATGCATTGATTTATTTCACCACGCCGGCTCCAGTTGTAATACATTGCCACGACAAAGGTTAACATTGACAATACGTGGATCGTGCTTAACAATTAAAGTCACATTTACATCCCTGAGGATCAAAGAAAAGACATACACAGCCAGTATAAGAAATAAGTGGGTCATTTATCATTTGTGTGTCATATGTCAGGTAAAACGTCTTCAAGGGAATCAGTTCTTTACGTTTAAAAACAATCGTCGTCCAACCCCTAACGCAGTGCGTCATCGTATACATTAATATTCAAATATAATCTCATGTTGGATGCACCAAATACTGACTGGTTGACCAAGGTGCGTCTTCGCAAGCCAAGTGTCCTATTCCGTCACAATGCTCCATACGTATGTAATGTTACGGAATGGGACTCGTGGCGTTCTCGTGAATATGTCCCAATTGGTGTCTACTATCGCTATTCAGTGTAATATTTGACCTTGAAAGTGCAGTAATTATAATATATTAATAAACGATCTACAATGTCAGTATCACATATATAGTCATCACAGTGAGGATAAATAAAACGTTCATTTTAAAGATTATTTCGTCTACTTACTATCATGTTGCTAACTGGTAATAATAAATACAGAACTTAACATGTTTATACTCTTAAATCCACCATTCGATGGCATAAAATAAGTACGGTTTTGCAACCAGTGAATACATACGCTGCACTATTTTATCTTTTGAATGTTTAGATCGAAGTTCGGCTGTCACAGGATGGCGCTTTGATCAGATTTCAGGTCGGGACATCAGCAATTCAACAAACACCGGTGGGTACGTATGCGACTATAATACGATACATAAACATTCTACAATATTCATGTCGACGGTTGTGCCTGGGATGGTCGTTTCAGAATCTTAACGTTAACAAGAGTCCCTGATTCCAAGCAATATTCATGTTATAATAACGAATAAGTACTACTATTATTTTATGAACAAATAAAAACGGCGTTTTCCAGTTAATACTGTATTGTGCGTGAGTAGACTAATCTGTGACTAAAATACATACATAATAAAAAGCAAGGACACAATGTACGATAAACCTATTTGTCTTGGGAAGAACTTTCTTATGGTCAGAAGTTGCGCTGTGCACGGCAGGCGTGCTTGAACAGGTCTTTTATGATTGAAATATGTCCAAAATGACCCATACTGAGATCGATTTATTGGTAATCGGCCTCAGTGGCGGAGTCGTTACGCCGTCTACTTGAAGACTGACAAGTACTGGGTTCGCATCTCGGCACTGTGGTTCCCACCAAGATAGAGCGATTTTTAAGGGCTCATTGCAGAGGTGTAAAACCAGTACATCGACTATTAACGCCAGTTCTAGACAGACAGTCCAGATAGCTGAACTGTGTGTCCAGGACAGCATGCATGATATTTAATTGGATATAAGCAAGAAAATAAATTAAAATAGATATTTATTTATACATCCATACATCAATCCATCCATAGATTATCTATCTATATATCGTTTCAGCACCGTCAGAACATATGAAGGCACCACATTCGGCTTTACGAATAGGATCCGGTGGCGGGTTAGAACCATTTATGGGCACGTTCGATGACGTAAGTGTATCAGAGTAATGGTTTTTGTTGATGTTTGCTGTAACAGTTGCGGGTGCAAGAACTATTACCATGTAACTATATATCGTTATGGCGGCCTGGGCCAAAGCTTCTGCCAGAGGGTACGAAGGGTAACATTAAGTACCCTTAAAGTTTTGAAAATTTAATGGATACATTTTTGTAATTTTAATATAGATTATAGTAAGTCTAGATAAGTTCTGTTCACAATTTATCAAAGTAGTGCAGTGTCGATTTTCAAGAGTATCAAACCATAAGCATCTAGTAGGGGCACTTATGATCCGTTTTGTTTTTATTATGTGTCCTCAAATTATTTTCAGCCAGAAAGCCTTGCCTCATAACTTCTTTTGAAATCGATCTTATACAGAGATACGATACTGAATATGCTAATGGCAGATTCGTAATGATAATGGCCATGCATGTTGCAGTTTATATTAAGATACTTTTTAAATTTGATATTGATGTTGTACTGGTTAGTAGATGAACAAATTGTCATTAATTTCTCTTTAAAAGACCATTCTTTTGAGCACAGAGTATCTTCAATGTAATTTGTTTCTTTTTAATGAATTATGTGAATTTTCTGATTTCAGTTTGTGTGGTACACGTGTACGCCAGATAATTTCTTCTATGTGGATCAAGATCAAGGTGGAAAATAGATCAATGTGCAATATGTATATTATTAATATAATATGGTCTTTTTATCACCAAGTTCTGAGGTGTGTAAACGCTGGGGTGACGGTTTAGTGAAGGATATTCCAAAAAACTACTTCTTCTACAAAAGCTCAGACAGGAACCCCAGTAGCTTGAACGAAGCGAGAATTCCATCCTCATCGCTGCGATGGGTGCAAAACACGCAGAGAACCTTTTTTAAAACTTGAAAAACAAAAACCATAAAAGGTTCCATTTGCATAAAAAAAAACCTGTTAGACCTACTCATAGTTCAAATGTGGATTTTACTTTCAGTATAATACAGACTTTGATGTGATATTGGCTGGTTCCAATATAAACGTTATAATTATGTAGATTTTATTTTCAGCATTACTGTGACTATTAAAAGAATCTTCATTGCATGGGAGTACTTGTTGAAAAGTGAAATATGGTATTCAGGAGCCAACAAGCAGAGCTCTTTGTGTTATGTATAAAAAGAAATGTGTATTTGAGAGGTAATTCAGTGCGAGCTACAATTTGGCAAACTAAGTAAAAATTACTTGAATAGCTCGATTTCTTTTCAATGAACCGTTCCAAATTATGCAAAGAATTAGCTCAGGAAAACTGTGCAGTCTTTTATATTTCAGACTTAATCCTGTGGGACATTCCAAATTCAATAGCACCACAAATGCCCCCGTCCACTACCGACCCCAGTCCGGCTGCTGGTGCTCTCTTGCACTTGCCAGCACAGGTGGTCCCTTCTCCCACCCTTTCCTGTCCTGGGTGAAGGAACTTGCGCAAGTCGACACCTGTGACCATGACAGACGTGCACTACAACATCTTGCTCTGAATGTGCACGTTAAGCCCTATGATCTGACCTAACCTGCCTCACCTTCTATATGAAGTAACAACAGTATGCAATAATTAACACTACCAAGTTAAAATTACCACCTGCATTATTAAAGATGCGCACATAACATTTATAAAAAAAATTGTTGGAATGTTCTGAGTAGAGTTGACAGCCGAGGCATGTTGAGAAGGGTGTGCGGTCACGGTTGAGTGCTAGACTGGGTTTTGCACCTAACGTTGGATGAATCTACTGTGATAGAAGACAATGGTACCAGTCAAATTGTTCGCAGGTGCTCGGTCACCTGAACACACCACTGCTTTTATTACCAGGCCTGTCAAGAAAACAAAATGTTTAACATCAGTGAATGGTAATCAAAACCACGAACCCCAAATCTTTCTAGGTGCGTAATACTTTGTTATAAGAATAATGTGTCAGCAATATAACTCAAGTTTATTCTGTGTTTTGGACAGGACTACAGTTTCGAAAACTTTCAATTTCAAATGACCAAATGCTCGCAAACTGCAAGTATTTTGTCTAAAATGCATAACATTTCCTGAATCTGATATAACAGAACGTTAAGTGTGATTCAATATAACTCATGTATTCTGTGTTAGAACAGGACTACACAGTTTTGAAAACTTTCAATTTCAAATGACCAAATGCTCGCAAACTGCAAGTATATTGTCTAAAATACAAAACATTTCCTGAATATGATGTAACAGAACTTGTTTGATAATTTCTGAAGTTGTGTATTGTAGACAAATTGTACTTTCACCTTTAAATAAAAGTCATTTCATGTTCCATTTTCAAAAACGGTTTAAACAACTTGATAAGTCATTTACTTAATTTAACACAAAGTGATGGAACTTTATGAATTAAACATACAAAATGATTAATATTGGTTGAACTTAGACCATGACCCATGCTAATAAAACTTTTGGAGGCTAGACTCAATCTGAAATGACATCACACGCATGAAATTTGTATGAGATTGCCATAACAATAACATCTCACTCTTTATTAAGAATCTCAAGTTCAGACTCTAAAAGTTTTATAAGCACCAGGCCTTGTCAAAGTCATGAAAAGTACTGAATTAAACATACAAAATAAATAACATGGCATGAACTTAGACCTTGTCACACTTGGTCCTTGTTCTTTTTCATAAAATGTTGCACAAAAGAAAACAGCACTAACGATGAGACCGATGTACATGACGTGACTTTATTGCAACACAACACAGGCTCCCAGCGGGTTATTCACAAGGTTATACTGTGTAGACCAAGATACAACCTGGTGTGTCTACCCATTTCTAATCTATTATGTACACGCACAGCACGAGATGTTCCCACAGCTGAAATTACGACTAGACTAGATACTAACACAGGATACCATTCTTATTCCAGATGAAGGTGTGTGAATCCCATACTGTATTTCTGTACAAGATGAGTACAAGAGAATTGAGACAGATATATACACACACATATATATATATATATATATATATATATATATATATATATCTCTCAGAAGAAAGTTCTTATGCACCAAACAAAATGGTCTCCAACCAATTGTAAAGTTATAAATGGTTGAAATTTGTGACTTGTGTGGACACAATATAGTTTAACAAATTGTCTCATGCTGTTTATGAATGACCAATAATTTCTTGAAATTTTTTTTCCTTCATTACTGATAAATATATACCTTGTGAAATAAATGTACATGAACTTGTTTCCATGAGTACACATACATACATATACATATATATATAAATATATTATATATTTAAGTCAAATTGATCCCATTTTATTAATTTAGCTGCATAATTAATAGCGCCTAAGTACCTTTCTCCCAACACTTATTAGTTATCTCTAAATCAATTAGACAACCATTTTTTTTCGAGCCATTTCGAAGTTTGCATTTTTACAAATGATTGCTAGAAAAGGCAATAAATTTGTAGTTACATAAAATAGATCAAAATTCATTTTATTTGATCAGCCTTTGTAGTAAAATATTTAAATAATAATAGTTTTAGGAATTCCACTTATTCGTTTGACTGGCAAGAATACACCTCAGCATTGACAGGTGCCATGTTCACAATATTGAATGTTGTGCCTGAATGATAGTCACTAATAGAAGGCTATTTACAGCAATATATACACAGATAAAAAAAACAAATCTATCTCTCTCTCTCTCTCTCTCTCTCTCTCTCTCTCTCTCTCTCTCTCTCTCTCTCTCTCTCACTCACACACACACGAAACCATTTGCCACATTGTATTTCTTGAATAAAAATAACTGACTTTGGTATTCTCAATGTAATCAAATATGGTCTTTGGTGGAATTCCCTCAAGCACAACTTCAAATCTTCTACACTTTGTCACATTATTTCCGTTCTTCCAACTACCGTACTTCAATAGTGTCAAACCAACTCAAGTTATTCTGAATCCACCACATCAGTTTACATCATTTCAACTTACAAACCATCCCAAGTTATTCTGAATCTCTCATGTCTGTTTACATCATTTCAACTTACAAACCATCCCAAGTTATTCTGAATCCCCCACACCAGTTCACATCATTTCAACTTACAAACCAACCCAAGTTATTCTGAATCCCCCACACCAGTTCACATCATTTCAACTTACAAACCATCCTGTGTAATTCTATTTCTCCAAAATCGGTTATGCCATTTCAGTTTACAAACCAACCCACATGACATAATATTCCATATTACAATTAGCTCTCTCCACCCATCACATGACTTGTCTTCACTTCCCCATATTAAATCAGTTATATATGTCGTTGTGCCAAGATTCCCATATCTTATCAGTCCTATTATCCCGTAAATTACGATATATTTCAATAAATCACTTGAAATAAAAACTAAAACCAACACACACATTTCAATTCTTCAATATCATTTAAAGTTGAAAACCATCTACCATTCCAGTGTAACTCGATTCCAATTCTTCCAAACCAAGATATAATTCCACTACTCTGAAACTAATTCTTCCAAACCATACCATACTATCCCATAGTATTGTAAGTTTCACAATCTCATGCTTTTTAAATTCTTCAGTAATACCCCATTTCAAGTCTTGAATATTAACCCAGTATTTAGTCAAATCCTCACACCATCCTTTCTTCCTTATTTCCTAATGGTACTAACATGTTATTCTTGGTTTCCCATTATAATCCAATGTTATTTTAACTCTCCCATATTATACCAATGTTCTTAATTATTTTAGGTAGAAAATTAAACCTACATTACTTTTAATCAGTTTTGGTGTTTTAGTGTGCACCAAAAAGGGCAATAAAATGCATACACAAGTAGACACTATAGATTAATATAGATTCACTGTAAACAATTTGGCTTTTATGTACCCAAACACACACACACACACACACACACACACACACACACACACACACACACACACACCACTCCTCATCCCAAAACAGGAATTCAGTCAACACACAGCATTCTGGTGCCACAATTAAAAAACAAAAACAATTTACAATGACAACACAATACGCATGTACATAAGTATAGTACATGTAATATAATTTAAAAGGCTGCGTGTATATTACAAAGCAAACTAATCTATCATATTTACAGCATGTATTATGTACAGAATGACAAATTCACAAACACTTAATAACAGAGCACAACTTTTCCTGTTTTTCCCCTTTGTACCAAATTGATTCACTGTCATCAATGGTAATTAAAAACATATATACAAACCATTCTGGGGCTCAGTATGCTTTAAACTCTGAATCCAGGATTTAAAGCTAAAACCTAGAAACCTACTGCTCTGCTAAGTCCTAATAAATCTGAATGCAACATACCGGTATTGTATAAAATATCCTTCCTCCCCCGATCCTTCCTTTTTACAATTCCTGATTTTGATATGACTGCTAAAGAAATATATTTTAAAAGCCAGTGAACAATCGCTAATTCCTAATTTCAGTATTATCCCTACACATGCTCATCTGTTTAAAACAATTCTCAGTTACAATGGATTCCAAACTGTTTGACAAATACTTCCACATCTAGCCACAATAAAACTAACCTGTGATAAAATCTGCAAAGACAAATAGTAGGAAACAATATATAGTGAAACCTCTCAAAACTGGACCCTCTGTAAACCGGAATTCCCTCAAAATCTGACGTTTTACCCAGTCCCTTTTTAAAAACTAGGGGCCTAATTCACAAAGGTCTTTTAGGCTCTGCTAGACAACAAAGCATCCTCTTTGCAAGTCTTTTAGCATTGCACTGCGAGATCGCAAAGTTGCGAAAGTTTAGTGAATTAGGCCCAGGGACAGAACTTAACCTCTCTAAACTAGATCCCTTTTAAAACCACACCAAGGGTGTCCGGTTTAGAGGGGTTTCACTGTATATTATATCAGAAAGTCTTAGCAGATGCTGGCAAATGTTTATGAACATACATAGCAATATGAAAAGAAAAGATCAGAAAAACTTAACAACAGGCCATATATAGTATACAAAATTTCTTTTTTGACGCAATGAGTTTTAAAACAAAGGTTTATTGCATAACTCATAAATGAAAGGAGGTTCAATGCATTAGGATGATAATAAAATAATTTCTTCTAAAATTAAGTCATATTAAAATTGAAAGCAATTCTTACTGTTAAATTTGTAGTCCTGTATTCAACTAAATTACATTTCATTGAATTAAAATATATATATATTAACATATAAAAACACACATAGTAATTGCTATACAAAATGATGATTTTTTTAAAACTGTATATTTGGCATACATCACATATTAAAATACACAAATACTTAAAACATTTCTCAAAATGTTATACAATAATGGCAATGACATCCTTGGTACAACAAATGTGTCTGCGATTGGTTTTCTCAAAATTCCAAAGATATTTTGAAAAAACATTTATGTATCGGATATTTCAACATATTTAAAAAAAGTTTATTATTGTGATCTGTGTTTAAACTAAAACAAAAACCAGTATAGCTAACCATAACCTAACTCTTCTGAAAGTTATTTTATTCATTACAAATATCCAATGGATAGAATAAGACTGGATTTCAATTTTTTAATAGCTTTTCAAAGATGTATTCTGCACACAAATGTCAGACCTCAGTTTCAAAAACGAATATAACATCTACCATGTGTTGTTCAAGAATGTACTTGCATTAGCTTGTAACACTAACACCAGTTATTCAACTTGGAGTTAAGTCGTCTTTTTAAACAAACATATCCAAAAATATGTTACAAATTTGACAATTATAATTCCAAGAAATATATTTACAAACCAGAAAATGTTAATAACTAGTAGCAAAAGTAAATCTTATACCAAATACACCTATATGTTCACACTGTTGTATTACAAACTCCATTAAAGTTGTTAAAATAGAGTTTTGCAAAGCACGAGTCAGGTGCAATTTTGGTAAAGCCAATTTTTAAAATAATTTTTAAAAGCTACCAATTATAATTAAATTAATGCACTGTTTGAGAACATGGAACATTTATTCTTTTATTTTGTAAATATTTTTCACTTTATTATCTAGCAAGAGAAAAAATACCGTATTCACTTGTTGCCAGTCATGAAAGGCTACACCAATTAAGAATTACAGATTGTTTTTGATACCAATATATACAATCTAGCAACAACATCTGTTAAGAGTGAAATAAAGATAAACAAAATTACCATGGATGTTGTAAATGTAAAATCTCTGCCTATACAACTTTTTAATTTTTAAATCTTTATTGCCAGTGAATATTATTTATTGATTTTTTTTTTTTTAAAGCTTGAGTTTAATTGTTTCATGACCTTGAAAATTTGTTACCTCAGAAAATCTTGAAATATTTTGAGTGCCTACAACATTTTAAACTAGTAACTTTTGTAACAAATAAACAAAACTGAATGAAAAATTTCTGTATGTAATCTTATTATTTCAATATTTTCACTCTCCCTCAACACATGATTTCGTTTCGTCTCCACGAGTACATGCAGGGTTCTTCAATTATAGATAATATAACGACCAAACCAAACTATTTTGTTTATTGAACAAAAATAGATTTTCTGTGCAAAACAAACTCGGTGATGTAGATTTATTTGGCCAACATTTTTACTAACGAATAATGTATACATATCAAGTGAATGTATTAGAATGTATAAAATTATAGGCCTACTAACTAAAACGGAATGCCTTATTTCTGTCTTTTTCTTTTCTTTTTTACAATGGACAAAAGTTTTATTTGTGAACCAAGAACCATTCTAAAAAGTATATTGTATGCGATGTGTATTATTCAAAACATGTAGTAAATTTGTATGCCGACATTGGCAATTTTATGGTAAATGTTTTAACTTGACAAACCATTTTGACTGGTTGCCCAACAAATGGCTGACTGAACTACAGCTGGTGTCGCATACTATAAAACCTAGAAGATACAGAGCACGTAAATAGGAAAATTACCAGTTAGAAACAGAGTAAAATAATTTCAATTTCAAATAAAAATATAAGCATTAAAATGTATTATTGATTCACAAGAATTACTTCTGGGTCGAGTCCATTTCAATGTTGTTTTTAAAATACTTTATCTGATCACTTGTAACCTGTCCAAACTGCCTTATTCATTTGACAACATACATTAAACTTCAGGCATATTTGTGAATTCATTCCAAAATAATTTTGAAATATTTGTAGTATGATTACAACATGACACTAATGGGTGTCACTAATCATAATTGAAAATGAAATGTGAAACAATTAAAAACCAACAATTATCGGCACAACTGATGGCAATAATTGTAACCCAGTGAAAAACCCTGTCATAATTAAAAGTCCCTGATCTGTGGTAATTGATATTGCAGCTATGGCAATTTACATTGTTAAGTTTGAGCTCTGAAAGCCATAATAACAAATAACCACCGTATGCACTTACGGTGATCTAAATGCCAAGATCGCTTTGTAAAACTGGGCCCTAGAAAGTAAATACTACATAACGAAAAAGCCCCCAAATGCTAGCAGAATGTTTCACAACAAAAACCATGATTTTTAGCTAAATACTGTAAACCCATTCATCCAAGATATCCAGGGGAGATCACTCAGAAGTTAAATACTGGGAAGAGGTGAATACCAAAAGACAACAACTCTAGTAAATTGACACCTGATCTTCATCACAGACCTAAACAGAAGTAAATTTCTACAAGGAATGCTTTTAAATCAGCTGTATAAAACAAATTCACATAGATCACCCCCAGTATCCTCTCATTCTTTCAACATTCACGCTCTCGAAAACACTACTGACTAAAAGTAACTGTGCCGTACATTTCAGACACTACTGATTGGCCGACGACCTCTTTGAATGTGGAGTCCATTTCAAACAATTTGGATCAATGACTTTCTGGTCTGAAGTACGTTTACGTTTTCTTTCAAGAAATTCATCTATCAGATCCTGAAATAAAAAAGAAGCAAGATATATATATTTAAAAAAATATATTTTCAATAAAATAAATATGATAAAGTGAAAATAACAGTTGTAGCTCTAACAAACTTGAAACAGGAATAGTTTCAATGAGCAATTTCAATTCAAAATTTTGTAACATTATTCTGGCAAAAATGTCAAACATTTTACTTATTTTTTGCTAAGTATAGTTTGTGATATTTTCTAGAAGTATCTTGGTTATTATGGCATCAGTATCTTGCTTGTTGTATTATTACCATCAATACTGAGACCTACAACAATACTGAGACCTACAACAACTACAACAATACTGAGACCTACAACAACTACAACAATACTGAGACCTACAACAACTACAACAATACTGAGACCTACAACAATACTGAGACCTACAACTAACCTGCTACAGGACAGTATGGTGATCTAGCAACCAGCAACAACATTTTTAATTGGAAATATCTTAAAAGTTTATTTTGTTTAATGACACCACTAGAGCACATTGATTTGTTACTGGCTATTGGATATAAAATATTGGGTAATCTTGGTCTTAGAGAGGCAACATGCTACATTTCTCCATTAGTAGCAAGGGATCTGTTACATGCACCATAACACAGACAGGATAACACATACCAAAGCTTTTGATACACCAGTCTTGGTACACTGGATGGGACAAGAAATACCGACGGGGATATTATAGATGAACCACTGGGCTACGTCTCTTCTCCTATATTTGATGAAGATAAACAATACTAACATCAGCATACTCTGCTTCTATTTTGAGAAATGCATGACTCACCTACAAGTGAAGACACAGGCAGTTGTCAGGTTTTGTTACATGTTACCAGTTTATATTCTCACCTGTCTCTTTAGAACGAGATGTTTTCCCTTCCAGTATTTCAGCATACCCAGAGTCTGTAGAGTGCTCACAATGTCGTTGGCATTGATTGCCGTCTCCTGACTCACATCTAAAACAAGACAGAGAAAATCATTAGCATATCCATCTATATTGTACAATATATTTAAATGTATGAAACAGTCATACAACATGTATTTCCCAATGAAAGATCAACATTGTACAATATATATAACTGTATGAAACAGTCATTCGGTCAAAAATAACATTTGCAGGATCAAATAGACAATAACACCCGCAAATCTAAAAACTCAATATGGTTATGTCCATTGTAAACTGAATCATTTTTCTACAGAACTGACTATATATTTGGTATTTCTTGAAAAAAATACCTGGCTACAATTTAACTGAAGACTCTTGAATAGTCAACTTCGCCTGTTCCAATTGCTAATGACGTCACCTTTAATGACGTCATTAGCTTTCCGGGTGTTATTGTCTATTTGATCCGGGAAAAATAATGTAATTAACCAATCACAATACAGAACACACTCGCCGTCAGTTTACAATGTACGAAACAGTCATACGACATGTATTTCACAATACAAGATCAACATATCTTACAAGGACGTTTTGGACAAATTTTTAAAAATTATATAACTATATTCAATTCTTAACAAGGTTAGATTCTTTTTACATGTGAGCTAATCATGTGAATTGGAAAATGTCAGTACATATGACCACACATGGTCTGAAAATGCTTTAAGTATGTCGGTGTTAAACTGAAAAATAAGAGACGACCAATATGCTCTGTTAATGCTCGGTGAATGTCGCTGACAGATGAGACAACTCTGACCTTTGATGCAAATCTCGGAACTGCTGTACTTGTGCAGGTAGTTGAGTAAGACTTCTTTCCAGTACGTGCGGTACGTCAGCAGACCCAGGTCCGACAGCGGGCGTTCCGGGGAACCCACTTTCTGTTCTACCTTACTCAACAAATAACCTGAAGAAAATACAACATTAACAACAGTGAAGGCTGGGCTCCATTGCACTCAAGAATAGTTTCATTGTAAATACATTTATTTACAGTGTATAAATATCTGGCTTTGTTTTGTTTTTTAAAGGCAGCATAAATTTGGCCCTTTATTTCTTAACTTTTAATTTTACTGTACTAAATTAATGGTCAATCTAAAATTGCCCAAGTTCTGAGATCACCAATCAGACCTGAGCATGTAGAAATAAAATTTTAAACTAGACTCGCAACTGTAGCCAAATATCCAGAATTTTCCAAAATGCTATGTGTATAAGTGAAGCCTGAAGACTAAAGCCTCCACTTATGTTCTAGCACACAGACAGAAATCTGTTAACCAAGGCTGCAAGATAATGTATTTGGTTAACACTACTGAATAGGGATTTTTAGTTAAACAATTTGTTACAGCACTTACTAAAATCTATCAGCATCTTTCCATAGCCCTGTCGCATGAACTGAGGAAGTGTCATTATGCATGACACATTGTAGTTTAAAAATGAATTCTTTTCCTGTTAAAAAAAAGAAAAAGAAAAAAAAAGATAGAAATGTATTAAGAATCAACAAATCTGGAACAATTATTCATATTCTTGCAAAATGAAACAGCATGCAAAACGCAACACATTATGTTAACATAAGCTTAGTTTTAACTTGTAGTAAAACAAAATGTCTGTGTTCTAGAATATGCTTTTACACAAAACCTAAAAATTTACATATTGTTTCGCTACAATTGAAATTGAATTATTTAACATTCTGACTACTGCAGGCGAGATATGACGTCATGCCAGTTGTCATACAGTGCATTTTCCAATTCATATTTATATTTGCACACAGCACTCACCGGAAATAATAATAGAACACAGGAAATAGCTTAATTGTAAGTACGGCAGCTTTAGTTATTCGTTTCTTAATGGAAAATACCTGGGAATTTTGAGTTCAAAAAGTGGTTTTCAGCAAGTATTTTCGATGGACAACAATACTGGAATGTCTCAGCCATTTTGAGGAATTTACAGCTAATATGATAATAAATTTGATAATTTTACCAACAATGAAAATCACCATATACTGGGATACGAATCGTAATCAGTTTAAAACTCATAAGTTTATTATAAAAACATTGAACATACCTTTGAGAAGTATCCCAGAATGTGGCAGCCACACGAATCGTTCTCCGTCATCACGTAGAAGAGGAACGGCTCAACGTCGAAGTACAACGTCTTGTGATCGAGGAACAGCTTGGCTAGCAGACACAGATTTTGACAGTATACCTGTAAGAAACAGTATCAGTTAACAAGCATCAAGCTGCTACAAAATGAAATAGCAGTGAAATGGGATAGCTGAAGTAAAGCTGAACAGTAAAAGTTAACAGTCTATTGTGCTTAATGACACAACTATTGCACATTGATTTATTAGTCATCAGCTATTGGATGTCAAACATTTCATAATTTTTATATATAGTCTTAGAGAAGAAACTGCTACATTTTCCATTAGTAGCAAGGAGTCTTTTATATACCCCATCCCATAGACAAGATAGCACACATCATGGCTTTTGATATACCAGCCGTGGTGCACTGGCTGGAATGAGAAACAGCCCAATAGGCCCACCGATGGGGATTAATCCTAGATTGACTGCGCATCAAACAAGCAATTTACCCCTAATACAGATGTAAAGATATACATAACACAGAAGGTGATCAATGTTGTCTTAAGAATTGACAGCAATTAATTTTTGGTTCATGAAAGTATAACTGAAAAAACTGATGTGCACACTATATGACTCTGCATACCGGGTCATACAAAAGTGTGCTCATAGTTGTTTTCGGTTCATACTTGCACAAACCAATAAATAATTGCAGTTAATTCTTATAATTAAATTTATATGCATATTTTAATAATACATAACTGAATTTATTTTGTTTAGCTTTAAATACGTCTGTAGTATTGTTTGTGTAAATATCATTGATACTTATGTTGCGTAAGAATGCAAACGTTCATTTACTATTGTTTGAATCAGATGATTTTCAAATGACGTCATTTTGAACAAACTACGCCATTTCCTCTAGTTGCTGTGTGCATTTTTATGGATCATTTAATTATATTGGAAGGAATTGTCTGATTCGTGTTTAGTTTATATTTGTGAATGTGAAAGAAGGGAATGTGTCAAACATTTACACTGTCGAGGGAACCGGTTAATTTTTGTCAACAGCTGTAGAGCAATGCTTACAAGTAAGTTTCAGCTGTGAACGTACCTACACTTCTTTGGCCACTGACCGAGTCTCATTTCATTAGCGAAGAGGAGGGGTTAGTAGACGTGGCTTAAATTTTTTCGGTTTATCAAGATATGAACGAAAAAAAGTAAGCACCTCTGGACCAATCAGATTACTGTAAAGTGTATAGATGCAAAGAAAACTTAATTATAGTTATGCAAAAAGAGTTAGAACTTGATACGCTATGTGTATAACTGCTTTGTGTATATAAAGGTAAACTGAACGCAGACGAACCTTGTTCTTTTTTCCATCTACTTCAAAGACGGAAATGGAGTGCTTTCTATAGATCTCGTCACCAGGAGGATGCCGCCACACACATTTTGCCTGTTAGAACAGACCAAAGTCAGATTGTATTATCACATTACAACCAACAAAAACATATAGCAATCACCAGACCAACACTAATCTATAATTGAAAAAGGGAGCAGTTTTATAGTCAATTTGAACATTTATCGGTACCTTTTGTAATCTTTCACCATTTTCCACATTCATTCAGAAAAGTATTGCGAATTAAGACATTACGTTCAAATCATAATATTTCATTATTAAATACTACTACCTTCATGAAAGCCTGATCAGAAGCAAATGGAATGAGCAGAATTAATATTGAAAGCAAAAACTTTCAACTACTGTTATACTGGATGAAACTAGTGTCTAAACTGGAACTTTTAATTTTAATTTATAAGTGTGGCCGATATAAACACCTTCATTAACTTTATTAATGGAAACATTAAAAGACAAGAATTGTTTTGGTTGTATCTGTCAAAATATTCTATTACAATTAATTTTTGCCAGTCATAACGAAAATGAACCAGTCACCAAAAAGAAGTAAATATTTTGTAATCTTGAAAGATAATATCTGTGTAAATTGACCCATATTAAACATATTCTTGTACAGCCTCATCCATTAGTCCAACCCTGAATGCAAGCTGCCTCATTTGAGAGGGTTTTTTTTTTTTAATTACTGAACATTTACAAAAATTAATAATTTATAAGCAAATAAAATAGTGTTTGACTACCAACCTTGACAAATGACAAATCTATACCAGGCTTGCATTATCAAACACCAAACTATCTTTTCTAAAAAAAGGCTTAACTCACCATATGTCGTCTTAATATTGTTGATGTTTTCATGTACTTGAGACAGAATTCACAGAGGTATATCTTGGGTAGGCGAGCATACTCGTCTGGGTAGGGTGAGGAGTACCACGTGGTGAGCTCCCACCGACCGAACTCCAGAGTCTTGATCCGGTACTCCTGTTGGTCGCTGTGCTGGAAGTGCTGCGTTAGGTTGTGCTCCTGAAATAACATAACAAATACAGTCTCTTTCAACAAACTCAAATAGCCTTCATTCATTCATTCATTGGAGGGCGGGACGTAGCTCAGTGGTAAAGCGTCTGCTTGATGCGTGGTTGGTCTAGGATCGATCCCCGTCGGTCGACCCATTTGGCTATTTCTCGTTCCAGCCAGTGCTCCACAACTTGTGTAACAGAGGCCGTGGTATGTACTATCCTGTCTGTGGGATGGTGCATATAAAAGATCCCTTGCTGCTAATCGAAAAGAGTAGCCCATGAAATGACGACAATATCTGCATGGTGCTTAACCATGTCTCACTCTATAAAACCATAAATAAAATGTGTCGAGTGCGTCGTTAAATAAAACATTTCCTTCCTTATTCATTAATGTCTACTTATTTCTGTGCTTATATCCAATTACGGTTCAAGCATGGTGTCCTCGGTATCTGGGCTGTCTGTTAGTTGTTAGCAGGAGACACGTTGGTGTAGTGGTCTCACACCTACTGATTGAGTTGTTAAAACTCAGTAACTACCAGCATTATGATCGATGTTGTTAGTGAGAGAGACGTCGGTGTAGTGGTCTCACACCTACTGATTGAGTTCTTAAAACTCAGTAACTACCAGCATTATGATCGATGTTGTTAGTGAGAGAGACGTCGGTGTAGTGGTCTCACACCTACTGATTGAGTTCTTAAAACTCAGTAACTACCAGCATTATGATCGATGGCTTAACCATGACACCACTTAGGCCATACAAATAGCCAGTTGCTAAGTTGTATTAATCTTTCTAAAAATTATGACGGTATGGTAAATATCACAACAAATAAAGTAGATCAAACATAAAATAATTAATTAAATGTTTTTAAAGGCCATGTATAACAACTTTTTTTTAATAAGGAACAAGTAATAATTGGTCAATAGTTATTATCCTGAACTTAAAGCTTTTAAACACTAGCAAGTTATTTGTTATTATCTGTGTACGTCATTACCATTCTCTCACTGGAATTGCCAACTAGCAAGATGTTTGTTATTATCTGTGTACGTCATTACCATTCTCTCACTGGAATTGCCAACTAGCAAGATGTTTGTTATTATCTGTGTACGTCATTACCATTCTCTCACTGGAATTGCCAACTAGCAAGATGTTTGTTATTATCTGTGTACGTCATTACCATTCTCTCACTGGAATTGCCAACTAGCAAGATGTTTGTTATTATCTGTGTACGTCATTACCATTCTCTCACTGGAATTACCAACTAGCAAGATGTTTGTTATTATCTGTGTACGTCATTACCATTCTCTCACTGGAATTACCAACTAGCAAGATGTTGTTATTATATGTGTATGTCATTACCATTCTCTCACTGGAATTACCAACTAGCAAGATGTTTGTTATTATCTGTGTATGCCAACTAGTAAGATGTTTGTTATTATCCGTGTACATCATTACCATTCTCTCACTGGCATTGCCAACTAGCAAGATGTTTGTTATCATCTGTGTACGTCATTACCATTCACTCACTGGCATTGCCAACTAGCAAGATATTTGTTTTTATCTGTGTACGTTTTTACCATTCTCTCACTGGCCATTGCCAACTAGCAAGATGTTTGTTACTATCTGTGTACATCATTACCATTCTCTCACTGGCCATTGCCTGTGCCTCCTGGAACAACTTGAGGTCGTATTCCGTGGCCAGACCGTCGAGAAGCGGCTGACGAGTGTTATTGTACTTTTCACGATGTTTCCGGTGTTTGTCTTTCAAGTCATCCGATAGAAACAGGTGCTTTTTCCGCGAGTTCCGGATCTGGGCCAACTTTTCTTTCTGTTCATCACTGAGATTCTGCAAGAGTAAAGAATTATATTGTTTGACTTTTGTTTTCATAGTACATTTTAAAATTTTATATTTTTTTACTTTTGTTTTCGTAATATGCTTTCAGATGTTATTTTGTTTGACTTTTGTTGTCGTAATATGCTTTCAAATGTTATTTTGTTTGACTTTTGTTGTCGTAATATGCTTTCAAATGTTATTTTGATTTTAACTTTTGTTTTCGTAATATGCTTTCAAATGTTATTTTGTTTGACTTTTGTTGTCGTAATATGCTTTCAAATGTTATTTTGTTTCACTTTTGTTTTCGTAATATGCTTTCAAATGGTTTTTTTTTTGACTTTTGTTGTCGTAATACACTTTTAAGTTTTATTTTTTAAACACTAACAGGGCCCGACCTTAGCGGTAGCCCGGGCTGTTTTGGCTACCGATTTCTCACTCGGACTACCAGTTGTCTGAACCTGGTAGTCAGCCGGGCTACCAAATATTTTGGCATGTCCAGTCACTCCACAATCAACAAGATGTTTAATTCATCGGAGTCTGAAATTCCACCTTTTATGCGTGTGCTCTCTGCTACCAGGAGTCACTATAACATTAATTGCTCCCCACGTCTGATCCACAGGTGGCGATTGCGCAGTATGATTTAGTGAAATAAAGGAGTATCAATTCGTAGTCATTTTTGATAATTTACAACACGGCCAGTTGTTTTGACGCCTACTTATAACTCACGCCTGGTATAATCAAGACTATTTGCCACCAGCTGAAGTCTAAACAAAACCATAATGCAATCGCGGTTTATTTCCTTCTAGGCTACCTATGCAAATTGTCAGATTATTGTTTACAAAGTTAATATCTATTATTATGCTAAAGAAACGTATAAATTCACAAATATTTTCAATGTTAAAAATATTAATCTTTTTTACAAATTATTTTTAATTAACATTGCTTACTACAGCTTTGCACGTTTTGGTGTTGGTGGTTAATTATTATTATTATTATTTTAATTTTTAGTTTTCTATACCATATTTATCCCTCCTTTGAGCCCATCCTTAAAAATATTTAGTTTTGACCATTTCCAACCAGTAGTTTCAAATGTCGGTTGGTAGGAAGGGATATAAAAACATTATTATTTTTTGCTCCAAACATATTTTGGCAAGAATAAAATAAATCATTTGCATATAATGCCATAAAAATGTATAAGACACTTAATTCTGTCACATATTAACGTCGTACTTTTTAATATTTCCGGATATCACTTTTTTTTAATCAGGTTTTAAGTTTACCCAAACATATTTCATTGTCCAAGTATATCTAAAAACCTACTTATCCGCTATTTAATAATAAATTGGCATTAGCGCAGATTCTGTTAATGAGTTAAAGAAAACACTTTATTGTTCATTAAGGGGCATAAATTAATGTACTTTTCATAAGTGTATACTTCACAGTATATTGTTCATGATAAAAAAAACCCCACCTAAAACAACATGTTTAAATAAAAATAAATGATTTTGCTTTTTTCTCATTTTTGAATTAAAAAAAAAAGTTATAGGGCTACCAATTTTACCAGTGTAAAATAACTATCTACATAAGCCAATTACTGCACCTGTCTTCGTAAATCTCTTCTGTCACACAACACTTCCATTATCTTCTTCCTCTTCTCCGTATGCTTTTGTCTTTCTTCATAACGAGACTAAGAAAAAGTAAAACAATACAATTATTGTTAACCCAAATTCCCAAGAACCACCTAATTTTAAAACAAATTCTATTTTCAAAGAAGGTCTATTATAAAATGATTTGCTCAGACAAATCTGACAGCCTCATCAATCACCCAATCTGATTAAAATTAGCTCTACTGGGTCTACCAGTAAATCTAACAGCATTGCATGGAACCCTATGTCCAGGTGACATTTCATCTATAAATAACAATTTAAATATCAACTAATTACACTTCGCCTTTTATAGAGTTATTCGGGAGCATACAAATTCTAAAAAATATCGGGCGAGACTATTTATGCAATAGGCGAACTTGTTGGTCTATTTCAACATTTAAAAAACAGGGGGAAAAGTGCAGTAATAAACTCTGGATTGTATACTAGTATAAACAGATTTTATGGCTATACCATCACAGGTTTTTTCCGTCTTGAAACAAATTTTATATAAAATTTTATATTATATACACTAAACACTAAGTTTAAAGTCTAGTATACACTAACACTAAGTTTAAAAACTAGTATACACTAACACTAAGTTTAAAGCCTAGTATACACTAAACACCGTGTTTAAAGTCTAGTATACACTAAACACTAAGCTTAAAGCCTAGTATACACTAAACACTAAGTTTAAAGTCTAGTATACACTAAACACTAAGTTTAAAGTCTAGTATACACTAACACTAAGTTTAAAGCCTAGTATACACTAAACACTAAGTTTAAAGCCTAGTATACACTAACACTAAGTTTAAAGCCTAGTATACACTAAACACTAAGTTTAAAGCCTAGTATACACTAAACACTAAGTTTAAAGTCTAGTATACACTAAACACTAAGTTTAAAGTCTAGTATACACTAACACTAAGTTTAAAGTCTAGTATACACTAACACTAAGTTTAAAGTCTAGTATACACTAAACACTAAGTTTAAAGTCTAGTATACACTAAACACTAAGTTTAAAGCCTAGTATACACTAAACACTAAGTTTAAAGCCTAGTATACACTAAACACTAAGTTTAAAGTCTAGTATACACTAACACTAAGTTTAAAGTCTACACTAAGTTTAAAGTCTAGTATACACTAAACACTAAGTTTAAAGTCTAGTATACACTAAACACTAAGTTTAAAGTCTAGTATACACTAACACTAAGTTTAAAGTCTAGTATACACTAACACTAAGTTTAAAGTCTAGTATACACTAAACACTAAGTTTAAAGTCTAGTATACACTAACACTAAGTTTAAAAACTAGTATACACTAACACTAAGTTTAAAGCCTAATATACACTAAACACCGTGTTTAAAGTCTAGTATACACTAAACACTAAGTTTAAAGTCTAGTATACACTAAACACCGTGTTTAAAGTCTAGTATACACTAACACTAAGTTTAAAGTCTAGTATACACTAAACACTAAGTTTAAAGTCTAGTATACACTAAACACTAAGTTTAAAGCCTAGTATACACTAAACACCGTGTTTAAAATCTAGTATACACTAAACACTAAGTTTAGTCTAGTATACACTAAACACCGTGTTTAAAATCTAGTATACACTAAACACTAAGTTTAAAGTCTAGTATACACTAAACACTAAGTTTAAAGCCTAATATACACTAAACACCGTGTTTAAAATCTAGTATACACTAAACACTAAGTTTAAAGTCTAGTATACACTAAACACTAAGTTTAAAGTCTAGTTTAAACACTAAGTTTAAAGTCTAGTATACACTAAACACTAAGTTTAAAGTCTAGTATACACTAAACACTAAGTTTAAAGTCTAGTATACACTAAACACTAAGTTTAAAGTCTAGTATACACTAACACTAAGTTTAAAGTCTAGTATACACTAACACTAAGTTTAAAGTCTAGTATACACTAACACTAAGTTTAAAGTCTAGTATACACTAAACACCGTGTTTAAAGTCTAGTATACACTAACACTAAGTTTAAAGTCTAGTATACACTAAACACCGTGTTTAAAATCTAGTATACACTAAACACTAAGTTTAAAGTCTAGTATACACTAAACACTAAGTTTAAAGTCTAGTATACACTAAACACTAAGTTTAAAGCCTAGTATACACTAAACACTAAGTTTAAAGCCTAGTATACACTAAACACTAAGTTTAAAGTCTAGTATACACTAAACACTAAGTTTAAAGTCTAGTATACACTAACACTAAGTTTAAAGTCTAGTATACACTAAACACCGTGTTTAAAGTCTAGTATACACTAAACACTAAGTTTAAAGTCTAGTATACACTAACACTAAGTTTAAAGTCTAGTATACACTAACACTAAGTTTAAAGTCTAGTATACACTAAACACTAAGTTTAAAGTCTAGTATACACTAACACTAAGTTTAAAAACTAGTATACACTAACACTAAGTTTAAAGCCTAATATACACTAAACACCTTGTTTAAAGTCTAGTATACACTAAACACTAAGTTTAAAGTCTAGTATACACTAAACACCGTGTTTAAAGTCTAGTATACACTAACACTAAGTTTAAAGTCTAGTATACACTAAACACTAAGTTTAAAGTCTAGTATACACTAAACACTAAGTTTAAAGCCTAGTATACACTAAACACCGTGTTTAAAATCTAGTATACACTAAGTTTAGTCTAGTATACACTAAACACCGTGTTTAAAATCTAGTATACACTAAACACTAAGTTTAAAGTCTAGTATACACTAAACACTAAGTTTAAAGCCTAATATACACTAAACACCGTGTTTAAAATCTAGTATACACTAAACACTAAGTTTAGTCTAGTATACACTAAACACCGTGTTTAAAATCTAGTATACACTAAACACTAAGTTTAAAGTCTAGTATACACTAAACACTAAGTTTAAAGTCTAGTATACACTAAACACTAAGTTTAAAGTCTAGTATACACTAAACACTAAGTTTAAAGTCTAGTATACACTAACACTAAGTTTAAAGTCTAGTATACACTAACACTAAGTTTATACACTAACACCGTCTAGTATACACTAAACACCGTGTTTAAAATCTAGTATACACTAAACACTAAGTTTAAAGTCTAGTATACACTAAACACTAAGTTTAAAGCCTAATATACACTAAACACCGTGTTTAAAATCTAGTATACACTAAACACTAAGTTTAAAGTCTAGTATACACTAAACACTACACTAAACACCGTGTTTAAAATCTAGTATACACTAAACACTAAGTTTAAGTATACACTAAACACCGTGTTTAAAATCTAGTATACACTAAACACTAAGTTTAAAGCCTAATATACACTAAACACCGTGTTTAAAATCTAGTATACACTAAACACTAAGTTTAGTCTAGTATACACTAAACACCGTGTTTAAAATCTAGTATACACTAAACACTAAGTTTAAAGTCTAGTATACACTAAACACTAAGTTTAAAGCCTGGTATACACTAAACACCACGTTTAAAATCTAATAGACACTAAACACTAAGTTTAAAGTCTGGTATACACTAAACACTAAGTTTAAAGCCTGGTATACACCTTACCTTACACTCCTCTGCAGTTGTGTTGTGGTACAGAGGACAAGCAGTCAGTGTTCTGTGAGTGTTGTTACGACCATTCAAATGACCTACAAATAAAAATAAAAAATTAAATATCTTAACTGTCATTTTTACAGGCAGGTTATTTATTGCATTGTCTAATTATAAATAGTATATACATCACAAATGATCTGTCCCCTTTGGTTAAGATTCAGATGGTTACAGTGTGTAAAGATAACCTAAACATATATGTATACAAACTTAAAACATCCATTTGTGAACAAACCTTTAGAGTCACAGCCTGGTAGTGGACAGCGTGAACTAGTTTCATCATAATTCGTGATCGGAGTGGCACGTTTCTCCGTCATGCCCCACAGTGGAGAATTTGATGACGACATATCACAGTCTTGGCTTTTCTTATGTACATTGTTTATCTTCCGATGCCTTCCAAACGACTTCCTCTTGTAATGCTTTCTTATGCTGTGATGAATGGAAACACTCATGCCACAGTTTAGTTTTTTGTTACTTTTCTCAGATTTCTTTTGGTGGGTTTTATCAACCGCTTCGCTACTCGAATCACAGCCGTTAACCTTGCTGTCCACTTTGATTGGCAACTTTCGTTTGTGCAACGTTGGTAAATTCTGATCAGTGTCTGAATCCATGATGTGGTTTGCCAGTTTCCTATCTGCCCGGCCCCGCGATCGCCTGTCTGTTGGCAGCGGCTTGGACGGACCCCTGTCTGATTCGGAATCGTTTATGTGGTTGTCCAGTTTTGGCTCCGACTTCAAGGAAGTTCGTTTATCGTGACGCTGTTTTGAATGCGAGCTGTGATCCGTGTCAGAATTCGGCTCCGACTTCAAGGAAGTTCGTTTATCGTGCCGATGCTTTGAGTGCAAGCTGTGATCGGTGTCGGAATCATCAACATGATTGTCCACCCTCCTCGAAGATTTGAGCCGCGTTTTCCTGCCCGGAAGCACCTTCGCGTGTGTACTCTGGTCTGTATCGGAGTCGTCCACGTGATTTGACGACAACTTGTCTGTCCGTGACCGCACCCGCCTCTCTGGCGACAACTTGGCGCGGGTGCTGTGATCAGTATCGGAGTCATCAACGTGATGGTTCAGTTTCTTCTCCGACCTAATCCGTAGCCTCTTCTCCGGCGAGGGTTTTGACAGACAGATCGCAGTGGTACTGTTGTCGGTGTCCGACTCAGAAGCGGTGTCCCGTTTACGCTTAAACGCTGGTCTCTGAACGACTGAAATAACACAAGATGACCGTATATAAAAACATTAACATTAGCATTAACAGAACTTTCTTGTAGCCAAACTTACAACCAGTGTGTAATTACAAGAATTTCCCATTTATTTACCAGGAAAAAAATGTCAGAATTGGTGGCTATGTCTTTCTTTCCTGGTATAACACACATATTAAAGCCTAATATTAGTGACCACATGTAATGAAAACTGTTATCATTTGTTCCTGTGCAAACAAATAACTTGACGAAATGTAATACAGTGAATAATTAGGTTTTCAAAATCTTGATTAGCGATACTGTTTAATGTTTTAAAATTGTGTAGCAATCTCTAAATCTTGTGTAGTGAATCGCGACGCGATACTGAACAAAATGCTCCCTTAATACAATGCTAGCTCTGGGTGAGCAGAAAATTGCACCAAATAAGCTGTTGCAACTAACAAATTGCAGAAACCCTGTTATCTTTAAATTAATATCAATTACTTCATGAAAATATATATTTTGCCAAATTAAAATAAAATTTGCAACTGGCTCATGTGACGAACAGCCCAAGATAGCCCTGTAATGTAATGACAGTTTGCTCATATACAGATAACATTACCAGTGGACTGCCTCGTGACTCTGGTTGGCATGCCGTCATCGTCACTGTCGTGTGATCCCGTCGAGACATCGGCATCACTCTCCTCGGACGCAGACTGTGCCTCAATATGCGAGCGCTGAAACACAATATATTATAACAGTTTATACATGCAAAAAACAAATACAATGTATTATAACAGTTTTCTACATGCAGAAAACAAACAATATATCAGGCCTCACGCGAGGTCAAAATCATAGAGTGAAGTCACTTCTCTCTGAAACTTTAGAGAGGGCGAAGTTTTTAACCACAGGGAGACTTGAATTTTTAATCAAAAAGAAGTTATCTTAATACAGGTGCAACTTTTACAATCTGTTTGGGTTTTTTTTTGGGGTTTTTTAACTGTCTGTACTGCTAATTGGTGGATATGTGTTCTATGGTGCGTGGGTTTTTTTTAATCACCTTTCCACATGTCACCATCTTTAGAAAAAATGAAATGTAATTGAAAAGCACTAATTTAACCATTTGGAATTCATTCTCTCTTATTTCATTTAATAACTATTCCAAGCAGAGTATTGTTCAAGTAAATTAATCTACCACAGTCAAGCGTAGATTACCCTGAGGCAATTAAATGCGTTCCACAGTCAGTTTCTTAATTGATACACTGTGAAGTTGTCAGACTGAATGGGTACTAGTATCCATGAAGGTGTGAAAATTGCTTATCTGCTGCATCTTGTCACTGTTGTTTAAAATAAAAACTTTTTATAGAATTTATGTACAGTGGCCGCTTAACATTGGCACTTTAGCGACTTGGGGATCCAGTTCATTGATCATGGTCCACTATAATTGTGACACAAGTTATGGTTCACATATTCACTTCTAGGAAATGATAAAGAATTAAAACAATATGTATGTTTAATGGTAAGCCTTTTACTTGTATTTTGCCCATGCTATTTTGTAATATTGTGCATTGACCTTTTGGGATATGGGTATATAGCGCAAGAGCCGGAGTGAATTGGTTATTGAATCACCTGTTCGTACCGGTATTACAACCAGATGCAGTCATATAGCAAAAAACTGAGACGGAAATGTTCTCAATTTTGGAGTGAAAATAAATGCTTATATAATGTATGTTCGCAATGGTGTATGTTGTTAGTGCCGACGAGAACCCGTTCTATTGGAAGTTGGGCAATTTAACATGGGTTTCAATGGCAGATGACATCTGTGTAGTGAGACCTAAGAACAATAAACTGGGTGCATGACGTTTCCAGTCTAAAAACGCTGGAAACATTTCAATGCAAAATTGCTATAGAATTTTTCTTTTCCTTTTTGAACACTACTAGAATGAATGAATGAATGTTTAACGACACCCCAGCACGAAAAATACATCGGCTATTGGGTGTCAAACTATGGTAAATACAAACCCAATGTGATGAACACTACTAATTTACTTGACTATTTGTAATTCCAATTTTTTTTACTATTTACGAAATATGGATTTCAAGTGAAATTACTGTAGGATATGTTATATTTATTGTGTACATACTCTCGAGTGCCTAATAAACATAGGGGCTGAATAAGCATAGGTCTGGAAAATTTTCTAAAATCAGTTAAAAGTAGGGTGCGGAATTAGCATAGGGTGTGGAAATATTTTTAAAAACCAATAAGAGTAGAGTGCGGAATTAGCATAGGGTGTGGAAATTTAGCTAAACTGTAAAAATTTACTAGTAATGAAAACAATTTAGTTTGACGTAAATATAGAAATAAGCGTTTTGGAAATAACAAAAATATACTATTGTTGTGTGTACATGTGTACATGTAATTTAGAAAACAAGCGGCTCAGAAATAAATAACTTGTAGTAAATTCCGTAGTATGAAAAAATGTGTTCACTATAAACATGTTTCTATTATCTAACTGTTACAACTGTGTTACTGTCACACACAATTAATTAAAACTGTAAGTGTGTTTGTACTTTTAAATGAAATTATGAGATTGCAGCTTTGAAAAAAAAATCCAAAAGTTCCATGCAAGAAAACCAAAACAATCAGGATGGATGACAGCTCACTAGATTCATCTCCTATATTTAACACATGGTCAATTATAACATAACGTAATTTCATCAACTTAATGTTGACTTGTATCATTCTTTATTTTTAAAGCATAGGTGGGGACACTTAGGATGCCAGGGGCTGGCATACATAAATCTCAGCTGAAGATTCACAAACAACTGTGGTCATCAGCCATGCTAGCTGTTAGCGGAACGTGCCCGAACTGGAACGTGATTAGGGGATGTAACTCAGCCTAATTTTTCTCGCTAATTTCTAATAAACTTTATTTGCAAGTGAAAATAAAAAGGTTGAGTGGAATTTGTAATTAAAATGAGTGGAATTTGTAATGTAAACAAATATATATATATATAAAAAGAGGAAAGAATGTAGATAAAGTTTGGGCCAGTTCCCCTTATCCTAAAGGAACTGTACTTTATGTACTCTAGTATACATAGCTTTAAAAAAGTCATATTTACCGTTAAGAATTCGCTACCCCCGTCTTCAATGTTTGGTGAAAAGATGAAGTGTTGAAGTGTAATTGATTAATTTATATAAAGTGCTTGCATGAACTGTTGCATCGATTTACAGGCGAGCACTCAATCGAACGCATCCTAGGAATTTACCCAACCGAATAAAACCGAACCGAGCCAAGCGATAAATACAAAATGGCGGCCAACAATGTTCGGAAACGTGTTTATATTTTGTCGTAGTGTAACATACTTTGTTGTGCCTTAATGGTTCAAATGATCAATTAAGCAGAAAAACAATGTATGTATATTAATAAATAAATATATTATTTGACCACAAAAGTTAGCATTTTATTTGATAACTCGGAAAATTGTAAATTCCGTTTAAGATTTGCAATTCTGCAATTCCGTCCGCGATTCCGTGATCGCGGAAAATAGGTACCCCTTATGATAACTTAAGAATTGTAATAAGCGTTGGGTGCCGAATTAAGAGTAGGGGGTTACATTTTTTAAAGATGTAATTAAATGTAGGGTGCTGAATAAGCGTAGACACCAACATTTTTTCACAAATTTAATAAACGTAATGTACGTTTATTTGGCACTCGAGAGTAGCTAAAATAAGGGTACAAAAAGTGACCGTTGTCGACTGTAGTGGTTTTTGTAGTACTTATGGTGCTAACCGTGTGCTAGTAGTGTTGTGGTAGAATGTCATTTTAATATTAGTGTATATTTTGTGCATTACTGTAGTGGCTTAACTCAGATCTGAGATGAAGAACTGTAAATAATGTTAACTTTGTGCTAATAGTGTAGCCTTAGAATTTAATTAATCAATTTATTGTTATTATTAACACTGTATTAATATCAGTGCTCA
This sequence comes from Gigantopelta aegis, assembly GCF_016097555.1. Taxonomy (NCBI): domain Eukaryota; kingdom Metazoa; phylum Mollusca; class Gastropoda; order Neomphalida; family Peltospiridae; genus Gigantopelta; species Gigantopelta aegis. The sequence goes on along the minus strand of NC_054708.1, from coordinate 7,000,429 downwards.
CCAAATATTCCTTTTGAGCTCATCTCGGAAAGTACATGGAGATGGTTTAAAAATACCTACAGTTAATATATAGTGTTATGTATGTAAAACAAATATTTACTTGATGCAGTTTCTGCGGTACTCCGAAGAAGATAACAGAGGAAACTACTTACAACCAACATGGGATAGGAACAGCCAGATGATATTGTACACTGCACATTTTAAGGGCTTACCAATACATAAGACATCTTTATGGTGCCTGATGCATGTCAGTCGTTAAGAAACTTAAATATGTATACAATTACAACTTTATTTGAAGGATACGTGTGATAATATTGGCAGGAAACGTGCCGCTATGATCTGTGGCAGCACTGCTACGAAGAAATGGCATCCAAATAATTGTAACTGAGATGTAGGCGAACGTTTCCGTTACAATACTGTAACTAGGTATGGCCCTGTTTGTTATAGTATATAACTTATATGTGTAAAAGGGTGTCAGTTTGTTGTTGTTTTTCATATGTCACGTTATATCAAGAGAAGCTTTAAATTTGATGACATCCAGTTGTGTGGGAAATTACTGTAAATCAACTCGTTTTGGTATTAAATAACATTTTATGCAAAGGAAAAACGTTTTTATGGAGGGGGTTGGGTTGGGTTTGTTGTGTGCAAGTGTTGTATTTTCACTAATCTTTACAAACAAAAGTCCTGCTAGCACAGAAATAGCATTTCTATTAGATGTATAACATACTGTATGACATAAGCAATGAGAAAAATTTGACATTTTGTTTTACTTTGTGGATCAAAAACTGGCAGTCGTTTTTAAACCGCCAGAACTTGAACGATCAAACAAAGAAAAAACGCATCAGCCACTGCATTTTCAACAACCACACAAACATGTACCGTTCTGCGAGGCATGTTTCTCGTCAGCTAGAAGTCTTGTAAACACTTATAGGACTTTGTTATTGAAATAAAAAATAAAAATTTACTGCCGCTTGTCGCGGTAATTTTCTTGCTTCCGGTTATTTTTAGCGACTTCCGCTACGAGCGTCATCTGCCGAGAAATGATGACAATGATCTCCCTTGTAATCAATGCTGGTTCTCATGACATAGTTTAAAATTGCAAAACATTTATTAACGTGTGTGTACATGTGCGTGCGTGTGCGCGTGCATGCATGCGCAGTGGAGTGGGGAGGCACGGTGAATGTTGCCCTAATCAAACCTTTCTTCTTCTTTTTTTACATACAGGTATACATAGTGTGGATTGGTACCCCCTCACAATATAAAATCCTCGCTACGCCAGTGCATGTATGCGTGTGTGTAACAATCGACAACATGGATGATGATGATGGCAGTGGCGGATCCAGAAAACCCTCTCTCTTTTTCGGGGGGGGGGGGGGTGGCATGAGGCGGAATGCAAAGGAAACTTTGGGGGAGGTTTGGAGGAGGAAGGAAATGTTTTATTTTATTTATTCCGACGTATTCAACACATTTTATTTACGGTTATATGGCGTCGGACATATGGTTAAGGACCACACAGATATTGAGAGAGGAAACCCGCTGTCGCCACTTCATGGGCTACTCTTTTCGATTAGCAGCAAGGGATCGTTTATATGCACCATCCCATAGACAGGATAGTACATACCACGGCCTTTGTTACACCAGTTGTGGAGCACTGGCTGGAACGAAAAATAGCCCACCAACGCGAATCGATCCTAGACTGACCGCGCATTAGGCGAACGCTTTACCACTGGGCTACGTCCCGCCCCTAGTTTGGAGGGGGGTCGCCCCCTTCGTTGATATATAATAAAATTATAACTGTTGCAACCTAGATCCACCTCTGGGTGATGATGATGACGACGACGATGATGATGATCCAATTTAATCATATATGTCCTCTACTCATGTACGTCTCAGCCAGCCATACTTATTCAATCTCAAAATGTGTCTTAAGACTGAGTGGTCATTGTCTCTTTTTTTCTTCTCGTTCCTTTTTTAAACAATTACTAGTATTAGGTTTATATCTGTTTTTATTTATTTATTTATTTATACATATTCATTTATTTAGTTTGTTATTTAGTTTTGTTCCTTTCTATTTATTTATTTATATTATCACTTATTTTTTTTAATGTGATTTTCCCTAAATATGGAAAATCCCAGGCTCAACCATGTTTTAAAAAAAGGTTTATGATAATTTTCATTAGCGTAGCAAGGGTTTTCTTAATTTGGGGGGGGGGGGGCACCGACATTAATGGGGAAGCACATACCTTGTTCAATAAAAGTACAAGTTTACATGCTCGTTGTGGGTACAGACATAACCAGAGTTGTACCCTAGAAAGTAGGACGGTGGTGGGGGAAGTGAGTGGGATGGTTTGGCGGGCTATGGACAATCTGAGTAACACTTTGTGAAAAAGAAAGCCCAAATAAAACGTTACTATGAGCATTTTTGAAGGACAACCTAAACATAATTAACAGAAAGGATCAGACTATTTAGCAATTGTGGTATCAGTATTGCATATAGTAGTTGTAGAACACTAATTTATATTGTAGTAGAATGGATGACATAATCAAAAAGTTTCATTTCAATAAATTTATTTGGTCTCTTTTACACATTAGGCGCGGCAAAGCAGGGGGCAGGGGGCCTGGGGGGGTAGAGCCCCTCCAATAATTCTGAATGAAAAATATTAATGGTGGCAGAGATGAATTTTACTTGTAGAATGCAGAAAATTGCATTTTATGACATCTAGTTTTTAAAATTCCCCCCCCCCCCGAAACCCAAAATAATTAGCTTTTCTTCCTTGATCTCAGTCAGTCCCCCCCCCACCACACACACGTGAGCGTGTATAAGGTCTCACTACACAGATGTCATCTGCCATTGAAACCCATGTTAAACTGCCCAACTTCAAGTGAAGATTGCCCATAGAACGGGTTCTCATTGGCACCAACAACATACACCATTGCGAACATACATTATATAAGCATTTATTTTCACTGCAAAATTGAGAACATTTCCGTCTCAGTTTTTTGCTATATGACCGCATCTGGCTGTAGTACCGGTCCGAACAGGTGGTTCATTAATCGATTCACTCCGGCTGTCACGTGCGCTATATACCCATGTCCCAAAAGGTCGATGCACAATATTACAAAATAACATGGGCAAAATACAGCCAGAAGGCTTACCATTAAACATACATATTGTTTTAATTCTTCACCATTTCCTAGAAGTGAATATGTGAACCATAACATGTGTCACAATTAGGAACTATAGTGGACCGTGATCAATCAACTCTCACCCGGAAGTGATCTGTGTAGTGAGACCTAAGCAATTTCTAAATTCCAATCAGAGTTGTCTCCCTTGGATTAAATACGACTTCGTAATTCTTAACTGCGCATGCGCGACATTGCGGAAACGGGCCCAGTCAAAGGTCAATACTGCCTAGAAATGGCTTGTTCACGTTGAAAGTACAGTCGGTGAATTCAAAATAGATTGTTCTGTAAATGCTTGCGGGATGTCATTTGAATTTTGTAAAGTTATATTAATAAAATGTGAAAAACGTTTGTCTTCACCAGAATATTTTCAAATTTATTGATTTGTGAATCAAGGTTGAGGGTTTGATTTCGATTGCTACGTAATGTTGATCATTTATGATTTACTAAGTGTCCTTACAGGCATGTGCGAAGGGGTGGGTTTGGGAGTCGACCCCCTCCTTGCTCAAGCATATTTTCTTTTTTCCAATATATTTTTCAGGAAAGCATGTCTCGACCCCCTCTATAAATTTCGATTGCCACAGTAGGCCAATAGACACCCCTCGCTAAAATTCTGGCACACGCGCCTGCCTTAATAAAATAAAAGTTTTCGTCATATGACACCTACAATAAATCTTTCTAGCTTCAGTACATAGGCCTAATATTCGTCAATGAAGCTGTTATCATGGGACTAAGCTATGGGTGGGTGGGACAAACCCCCACTACCCGCTGAGACATACAGTGCAATATTAGGCTATTCATATACGTGTCTAGGAAAAATGAAGACCACGATACGCCCCCGTTCGCACTGGCGAAACCGGGGGGGGGGGGGGGGGGGATGTGTGATGCCAATAAAATCCTGGTTATGTTCATGCATAGGAGTAAATTATGATTTATTTAAGGATACTTTGACATTTGCATTAACAATAACACACACACACACACACGCAGAGATGGCAAGAAAGGGAGGGAGGGAAGGATGGAGATATATATATATAGAGAGAGATAGAGAAAGAGGGGGACGGAGGGAGGGGGAGATAGATAAAGAGAGGGGGAGAGAGAGAGGGGGTGGAGAGAGAGAGCAGGATGGAGAGATGAAGAGAGAGAGAGAGAGAGAGAGAAATTGCTTTTACCAGGTATCTTCCATAGTCGAGTTTGAATCGCACCCCACTGCAACCATATTCCATCGAGTAACATAGCTGCAACATGATTACAGTACGGGCTCCCATTTTTGTTGGGGGGCAGACTGGGTTTTGCCTGAATTAGACAAAAATGCCCGAATCTGGATAACAAAATTTATTCATATTACATTAAAGATACTGGTATATGGTGGTAATATCAGATGCAGAAAGCACATTATTTTTAATTCTATTAGGTTTTCCCTGGCAGAGCTTTTCTTTTGTCTGTAGGGGGCGGGACGTAGCTGTGGTAAAGCGCACGCTCGATGCGCGATCGGTCTGGGATTGATTCCCAGTCGGTGGGCCCATTGGGCTATTTCTCGTTCCAGCCAGTGCTCCACAACGGGTGTAACAAAGGCCGTGGTATGTACTATCCTGTCTATGGGATGGTGCATATAAAAGATCCCTTGCTTCTAATCGAAAAGAGTAGCCCATGAAGTGGCGACAGCGGGTTTCCTCTCTCAATATCTGTGTGGTCCTTAACCATATGTCTGACGCCATATAACCGCAAATAAAATGTGTTGAGTGCGTCGTTATATAAAACATTTCCTTCCTTCCGTTGTCCGTCAAATTTTCTTCCTTTTTTATGTTTTCTACTAGTTTTGATTGGATATTTATAAAACTACGTACTTGGATTTTTTGGGACACTATCCACAAACTAATAGGGCATATTTCTAACTTTTGAGTTTGTATTGAATGTTAAACAATCTACAAGTACATTTAACATGTATTTTCTCCTAGCGTTTTAAATAATATTTTTAAAAGTTTACAAAGATTGTCTGGGACAGTCTGCACAAAATAACAGATTTGTAGAGTTTTGGTTGAACATATCTGAAACTTGAGACAGGGATTCTATGAGACAGTCTACATATATATACAGCGGGTGATTAAAAAACAAACTATCCCACGTATGAAATGTAGAACATAGAAATTTTGCAAATAAAAGTTAGTATATTATTATGCTCTCTACTGCGTATATTTTTTTCCACACATTACTTACTTTTAAAATTGCATGTAATACAAAACGTAATGTCAAAATATGCTATATATCTACTATTGATTACGTAGGCCTACTCAGCATTTCTGTATGTATTAAAACATTGGTCGATTGTCCCATTATTTTCTTCCTTTTTTTTGTAGAATATTATACACTTCTTTTTTCTTCGAGTGTTAATTTTGCTCCCAACATTTTGAGATGTCTCGACTTTCTCGGAAAAACAGTCCTATACGTAGTGAATAAGCCATACTGTTGCAATCGTGGGACATAAAAAGGAAATCTTTAAATGTTGGAGGCAAAATATATTCCTGAAGAAATAAAGAAAAGGTGGTGGTTTTTTTGTTTGTTTTTTTTTGTAAAGAAGGAAAATAGCGTAGTTGGACAATCGACTATTGTTTTTAGTACTTACGGTAATTGTTGGTATAGCGTTTTTGATATCACGTTTTGAATCACGCGTTATTTTAAGCATAAGCCGTGTATCAAACTCAACATTTTCTCATCAATGCACAACATAATGCACTTGTTTTGTAAAAAACCCCAGTGATCTGCAATGCATACTTTTATGATATTCAACTCCAAAGTGGGACGGTTTAAAAAAAAAAAAAAAAATATATATATATATATATATATATATATATATATATATATATATATATATATATATATATATATAAAATTGAGGTAGAGCACGTTCATACGAGGATGAGTTGCTTTTGGTGGACTGTCTGGAATTTATTTGTATAGAAAATAATTATAACGCCGTAGCTGATTATAGCTGTGTACATTTTCTCCGTGTTTTTTTACATTAAAAAAATAAAAATCGAAGCAGAAAGTAAATGACGTATAGGCCTACTCGATACCCGCTATCAAAAGTAGGCAACATTGACCCGTGACCTCTCCCAGAATTCATTGCTCTAAACCGGAAATAATCGGTACTCCGAAGTGGTCTATTGAATGCCACATAAATTTAACATAAAACTTTGAAAGAAGCAGGGGCCTGTGCAGCAATTTGTGTGTTGTGTTGTGTTGTGCTGTGTTGTGTTGCGATCGAAGTTTATGGGGGGGGGGGGAGGGGAGTCTTGTCATGTTCCCCCGGAAAATATATTGAAAAAAGAACATTCGTTTGAGCAGTGTGTGTGGGGGGGGGGGGGGGGGGGGGGGGGGGGGGGGGGTCTTTACTCTCCTGTTAACTAGGAAAATAATAAGCATTTTGGTTGTGACTGGCGATATATTAATTAGAGTAAAGAATGTTAGGACTGTGGACATATCTCTTCACTACATCTAGTGATATTCATCAAGGGTCTCACTACACAGATCACTTCCGGGTGAGAGTTCATTGATATTTTGCCCATGTTATTTTGTAATATTATGCATTGACCTTTTGGGACATAGGTGTATAGCGCAACCGGTACTACAGCCAGATGCGGTCATATAGCAAAAAACTGAGACGGAAATGTTCTCAATTTTGGAGTGGAAATAAATGCAAATATAATGTATGTTCGCAATGGTGTATGGTGTTAGTGCCAACGAGAACCTGTTCTATTGGCAATCTTCGTTTGAAGTTGGGCAATTTAACATGGGTTTTAATGGCAGATGACATCTGTGTAGTGAGACCTAAGTCCAGTTTTGTTTATAACTTTTATTAATGAATTTATAAAAGAGATGAAGAATTTTTGTAAATAAAAATATTAATGAAAAAAAAAACTAATGCTCATCTTTGCTGCTGATGGCGTACTTATTGATGATACAGTAATTAAAAAAAAGAAGTTTGTTTTGTTTAACGACACCACTAGAGCACTGATTAATCAATTATCGGCTATTGGATGTCAAACTCATTAGAGGAAACCCGCTACATCTTTCCTAATTCAGCAAGGGATCTTTTATATGCATTTTCCCCACAGACTGGATAACACATACCACGACCGTTGATATACCAGTCATGGTGCACTGGCTGGAACGAGAAATAGCTCAATTGGCCCACCGACGGGGATCGATCCCAAATCGACCGCGTATCTAGCGAGTACTTTACCACTGGGCTACGTCCCGCCCCTGATACAGTAATAGGTTTGCTTTAAAAAAATAAAATAAAAAAGCGAGAGAGAGAGAGAGAGAGAGAGAGAGAGAGAGAGAGAGAGAGAGAGAGAGACATGGGGGGGGGGGGGGGGGCTTGATGTGCTAAGTCAGTTTTGTGTAAAATGGGGATTAGAAGTTAATATTGATAAATCTAATATACATGTAATTGTATTTAGAAATGGTGGATACTTAAGACGTGAAAAGAAGTGGTTTTATAAGGGCATTCAATTAGCATCTGTGATAGTACAGAAAAAGAGATATAACCCAGTTATAGACAGAAATTAGACTATCTGTGCAAAC